>NC_047147.1:21897866-22199810 GCF_009829125.3 Periophthalmus magnuspinnatus | reverse complement strand
TTCAATTGACTGGAGCCGAACGCTGTGGGTGACGTCACACTCACTTAGTCCACTTCTTTATACAATCTTTATACAGAGCCTATTTGCATTATTGAATTGAAAACATGAAAGTGAGAGCAATAAAACGTATATAATAAGTGCAGGTGCAATAAGTTTAAAATGACAAAAGTGATAAATGGCATGTCCAAATAATAACCAAAAGATATGTTGTATTTTCTGGAGTATAAGTCGCAGTAGCCAAAAAATGCATAATAATGAAGAAAAAACATATATTGCACATACATAAGAGTATAAGTCGCACCCCCAGCCAAACTATGATTAAAAAAAAGTGCATCTTATAATCCAGAAAATACGGTACATGAATATTTAAAATCTCAAATCATGAAGAACAACAAATGCTTACTTGCCCCCAACCCCATTCTCAATTCCATTTTAGCAATAGTCATTCTTTTGCCGTACTCTTAGTTTAACAAGTCACTTTTTCCACTCACAAAATAAAGAACTGCATTTTCAAGTTTTTGCGTACATTCATAACGACACATTAACTTCAGCTCCTTCATCTACATTCTTAGCTATAATCACTTAAATATATTTCATATTTGGGCATTTTTTTCTCATACAGTTCCATATTTTGACCTCACAAACCAAAATACAAAACTTTCCCTTGTTATACAGACCCTGGCTGTTTTAAAAAGATGCAGACTCCTTGAATTATAAGTACTTTCCCTTCTATTAAAATATTTCTGAATATTTTTTGGTCGTTCTTTCCTTTTCGCATTTCACATTATGTGTGGTGTCTGGAAGCTGGTGTGAGCAATAAAACTAATTAAAACCGGCGGACAGTTACACAGTATATTCAATTGAAATAAAAAATTGCATAATAGGCTAAATAAATGTGTAATTAAAAGTTAACAAAAACTTGAAGCATGAGACTGGTGGACTTCTGCGTTATTGTTGTATTTGAGGCTTGTGGTGCATTAAGGAGCCACGTATATTTTGACCCTTTTATTGATTCATCGCACATTCTACAGGGGTCAAAATTATCATAGAAATAAGAGAATTACCGTACTTCTGGCAACACTGCTCATGACACAACCCCCTTACCCTCTACTAATCTGCTGCCTCCCCATCTACATCCTGGTCCGTCCCGGTTTCGTCGTCTTCCTGTCAGTCTGCCCCTTTCTCCTTCTGTTGAACGTTAGCTGTCTGTCACGCTAACGCCCAGGCGCGCTGACTTCTGGAGGGTAAAGGCGTGTGACCTGTTGCTGAGGTAACGAGCTGGGAAAGGGGGTTAAAAAGCACGATAAAAGCAATATTTAAAAAAAACTAAGCAGACAGAATAAATGCTTAAAACTATGTCTCAAGCCCACCCACTCATGCCCATCAGAGTAGCTTGTGTCTCTCTAATAAATAAGACAAAATATATAACCTTTTTTAGATAAATATGAGAAATACACACTGGTTTTCAGCCTTTTGTGCTATTTTTTGCGTTGCTTTTTCACTCTTAAACCGCCATGTTTGTTTTATCCCGAACAGACCATGCGTGTCTCTGATTCGTTAATCCGCCCGTCAATCACGCCCTCTTGAATCTGTGAGTTCTGGGGATATGGTTCCAGACTCGCTCGTCTTTGGAAAGTTTTTGGAAAGTCTCGTCTTTGGAAAGTTTGGCCAGGTGAGCTAATTACATGGTCACTAGTGCTTTTCTATTTCTACTCATACTGCACAATTATTGGAGGTAAGGAGGGTGAAGTGTCTTGCCCAAGGACGCAGTGACAGTATATGATGCCAGATACAATTGTGATTTTCCTTCTGAAAAATACACCTGGACTTGTATAGTTTCGTGAGTCTGAGAAAGCCTGAGTTTTTGACTATATTATAATGGTGTTCCTTCATCTTTAGCTTAATATTTTTGATCCATTCATGCATATCACGCTTTAGTGCCCAGGAATTGTCTGTTTTCCCCTACCCCCTATCTCCACCCACTGCTCTGTACTTAACTGCAGTTATTTACAAAATTCTAACTCCTGAGCCATGTCCGAATGTCCACACTATTCCCTATCCCACCATTTTTAGTGGTGTCCGAATGTCCAGTTGATGAAAAAGTAGTGCACAAATAATGGGTATCAGTGGTCACTAGACTGGTCAATGTAGACCACAATGCATTGCGAGAGTTGAAAAAACAGCAGCGGACGGAGATAGGTGTTTAACTGGACACAACACTACTGAATGAAACAGATAGAAGCGCTGATTTATCGCACTGTTAGCCACTTAGTTTAGCTTGAGCTGTTAAAAAAGTGATAATTTCCACATCTCAGGCAAAAAATTTTAAATCCAGTCCGTTTACGTCAGATCCAGTTTGACAAAAACATATATGATTATTATTAGTCCATAAATACTTTTCTGTGCCAGTACATTCTGATCATTATTTAAGACAGAAATCAGAGTTTAGACTTTTTTTCACCCAGATGCCAGAGTCACGTGACCCTAATATAGTGAGCTGCGTGTCTGAATCACTCTTTGAATGAGTGCACTATAGAGTCTGCGAAAGAGTGCAGAGCTGTGGAGTGAATGAGGGGTTAGGGGCTAGGGGGGACATTCAGACGCAAACCTGTTCAAAAGTGTAGGGTTCAAAAATGTCTCCTACCAATTTTTCAACAATACAGAATATTTAAAATACACTGGTTGCAACAGTGAAAGATTATTATGGAGAGGCTTGTCACATCTACAGGAAGTCTAAATCAATATTGCAATTTACAATGAACAAAAAGTGAAATGATGCTCCACTGTCCTGGATTGCTCTCTCTTTGCTGATGATGAATGTCTAGCTCCCTCTGCTGGCGTCACGTAAATACACCTTTTGCTTTTTCCTTATTAGTTTCGTAAAAACAACTCTCTGGCCATCAAGGTACTCATACAAAGGCAGAGCATGTGAACTGCCCAAAGACTCCACCAACCTTTGAGTTTAGCGTACACCATAATCGTTTGGAGGCCATTTTATATAATTGTGATAATTACCAACAAAGATAATCGCCATTATATCACCAGAATGTGCATGTGGTAATACAGGAAGTGCTCCACTGTATTTTAAACTCCATGCACCTTCACTATAATCATTTGGATCAATTCAGCCCTGGAATTGCCGCGCTCTACTGAACTAAACGTAAAAGGTGGCGGTTAACTTGGAAACTACATCTTCATGACATCACAAGGTGGAACAGAGCATTTTGAGCTTTGGAGATGTAGACAGACTAATAATAAAGGATTACTCAAATATGTGTGAATGAAATAAAAAGTATCCCTAGGTTTTTAATAAGGTAACAACAATAAGGTAACAACATTATAAGGTAAAAACTCACAAGAATCCATTTTATGTAATATAGGACCTTTAAATATGGAACATATTCATAATATTAAAATGATAATTATTCATATCCATAACACTTTTAAAACTGTCAGCAACTTTAATATTATCGTTAATAACAAATATTTTGATATGTGATAATGGTGACACCGAATTTCAGTATCATCCCATGCCTACGCTGCAACCTGAGTTACATCATTAGCCACTACCAGGATCAAGCTGTGCTCAAACATTTAGGACACTACAGTAAAAGAATATTTCAATTCTCTCAACTGGACAAAAAGTTGTATGAGTGAAGATGTTTGGCTGCTCATCCAAGCCGCTTCTTCAGTTCTGGTCAGATTACTGGTGGACACTAACTTATATCTATCTGAAGGGACTAGCTAACTACACTGAAACTAACACACCTAAGGCCCCCCATACCTGTTCAAAGAAGGATTGTCTTTCCTAACAAAAACAGCTTCTTTAACTCTCCTCTCAAACCATTTCTTTGGGTAAGATCTGTACCTCACTGTCTTCAAAGGAGTGGTTAGTGTCTTTGAGATGGAGATGTACAGCAGACTGGGGTCCTGAGGAGCTCTCACGCCGGTGTTGGTACATTCTCTTATGGAGTAGCTGTTTTGTTCTTCACTACACTGAATTCACTACACTTTGTCTGTGGCTCAGGGTCTTGTCCTTTGGGTGAACCCGTCTCTGTCTTAAAGTGTTTGTAGGTTTGAAATACACTGGGATTTCATGCTGTCTGAAAAGCTTTTCAGACACACCAGCTGTGTAAGTAATGGTTACACCTTTCCTTCTAGCTTCAGATTCCCTGTTTTCCTGTTTTTTTATCTCTATTGAAGGCCCATCTCGGATACCCACAAACAGAGAGGGCTTTCTCCATGTGTTGTCCCTCTGTCATTTTTCCCTTTGTGTTTGTAGGAACCACTTGAGCGCTGTGTTGTAGTGTGCGAACAAATTCAGGACACTACAGTTGGTTTTGCAAGAGTAGCTTTTGGATGCAAGACAAAGAAAGCTAAAAATATATACCTCCCTTCTCCAAACAATATCTAATGGCACTTTGTTCTCTGTTCTCCTTCCAGCTCTCTCCTCTTCTGTCAGTCCCACCACCTGTTCATCTCAACGCCTCTCCATGTTCCCTCCCAGTGCGTCGCCATCGCTCCTCCAGCCCGCAGACTCTTTACACTCCTAAATAAGCACCATCATTTGAAAGACTCATGCAAAATTTACTTGTTTTTTATACTGTTGTCCCCTCTTCAAAAACATACCTGGAGTTGTTTTTTGCTTAATCCAAAGTCATCGTCTCAGAGTACTCAAAAATGCCCTGTTTGCAGTTTGCCCAAATTATTGTGTCACAGGTAAAATTTGCATTTCTGCGCAGCTTTAAATGCCGCTTTACCAGATTTTCACTGTCTCGAAAACTCGATAAACAGAACTAGTTCATTTTAAACTGTTTACAGTGGTCCAAAGTTATTCTTCACTTACCTTTAGTTTATAACAACTCTCTTTACTCTTTAAAACCGTTAGTGACCAGAGCAGAGTTTTGCTGTAACAGTTAATTCATAGACTGTATATATAAATGGACATAGCCAACAGCTATGTGTTCTAAATCAGAAGTGAGCATGGGCGTGCTTTGTGCTCCTTCGATTTGGGCTTCAATTCACTTTACATTGGAGTTTAAATTGGTACCCCTCTGTAACTCTCTGTAGTGACCCTCGTCAGTTTGGTCTTAAAATGTTCGCATGAACCTGCTCTTCATGATGCTGGTGTTTTTATTTCTCTATTGTGTCCTTAAATCAAGATATGAACATTAATAACAGACAAACCTCTATCCCCGAGGTCACTCCCGCTCGTATTAGTAACAGGTTTGATTGACAACGTTGCTAAGCACCCACTTCGTGCTAAACCAGTACTGCGGGCAAGAAGGGGCGTTACCTTCAGCAGCCTCGCTTCAGACTGGCTCTTGGGTCGCTTTGATACTCTGGCACTCTGAGTCCCCTACCCCTTGCTCCCCATGCTAAGTGACTCTGCCTTGAGAGCACTGTCTCAACACAATCAGCATGCATCCTGGTAATGAAACTACTGCACATCCCATCACATTTGTGAAGTTGTGTTGTTGTTTTGTATCATGCTTTTGTATATTTATGGAAAATTGTCGAGTGAGAGCATGGGGGACATACGCTTGTTGGTGGAGCCTTGTACAGGATCGTACTACGGTGTGAACGGTGCGAATAGCGCCTGGAAGAGATCGCTACATTGCTCAAACATGCATGGACGACATCCAAAACCTCTTCAGACATGTTTGTGATGAGGGAACAAGGTTATAACATGGTAGAAAAAGCCAAGTTGATTTTCCATGATACCCACTTATAATTTGAAAATGTGGAAAAACTTAGCCCAAGGTGACCAAAAGCATGTTTAAAAGGGAAAACCACAAGAATGCAGAATGTGTTCTTTAAATATTTCATGATACAGAGCCAAAAGCATTTCAGCTGGCGAGATCTCTAGTGGCGTTCTGTGAGTCTAAATATCTTCCTGTCACGCTGTTTTGTTCACACACGTCTCTGCCTTCGGAGAGCAGGAAAACACCGAAGCGAAAAAACAATAAGGCTTATCACAAGTGAATTCTGACAGATAAGAAATTCATTAGGCAGAGGCTCGCTAATGACGTGACGAGATGGGATTGTGGAGAGGACAAAGAGACTGGAGGAGATGAGAAGGGCATAACACAACACAATTGTTTTGTGACCTCTGCCAGTGAAGGAGACAACAATTAAAGTTGTACTACGGAACTTTTCTAGGGGAGGTACTGCCACCTGCCTGTCTTCATGGGGATGTTATCGATTTACCAGGAACAGGGTTTTGTGTATATTATAACAACCTTAACCATGGTATAATCTCATTCTAAGCCATTTTAGGCCTAATTTAGGCTTTATAAAATCTGGGTTTAAATCTCGTGATACTCTGAAGGCCGATTCATAGTTTGTGAACAACTGAATCCATATCAGTTTTATTGCCATTATCAGTGAACAGAATTCACAAACTAGGAACTTCCTTTAGCATTATGGTGCAACATTAAACAAATAATCTGAACACAACTAAAATAAAATAAAAGTATGATAAAATAAAAATAAGGGCATGCATTAAAATAAGGTAAAAATAGACTATGACACAAATATAAAATGAACAGTATGGGCAGAACAACAGCAGTGCAAAGGCAAAATCAGTGCAAGTAGATTCATTACATTTGTTTAAAGTGACAGTAACTAGTGACAGGTGTTATAGATATAGAGTGTTCATGTGTCCAACGGCAGAGGGGAAAGAGAGGCGAGAGGTTCTCTTGCCTTCTTTCTGAGGGGAGGGGCTCATATAGTCTGTGTCCAGGGTGAGAAGGGTCAGCTGTGATCCTACCTGCTCACACCTGAGTCCTGGAAACATACAGGTCCTGGAGAGATGGGAGGCTGTAGCTGATTACTTTGTTAGTAACAGAGTACATGATGCTCTGCAACAGTCTGTCCCTGGCAGTGGCCCCAGTGTACCACACCATGATGGAGGAGGTGAAGATGACCATGTAGAACTGCACCATCATCTGGGCTGGAGCTTGGCTTTTCTCAGCTGCCCTCCACAGGAATAACATCCTCTACTGGACTTTCTTGATGAGGGAGCTGATGGGCGGCTCCTACTGGCCCAGAATGTCATGAACCTCGTTTCCATTGGTTCATTTTGGAGTGGATTGGTATGGGCTGCATGTGTCTCCACTATCTTCACTGTTATGAACTGTACCTCCCTGTTTGAGGGGACACAATGTGTACCCTGGAGGGGACAAGAGAGAATGCAGACTCAAGATGGCAAAAAGCAGACATAGACATTAAATAATAATCTCTTACCAAATGCTGACTTAATCTTGTCATAAACCACCGTATTTCCAGTTATGGCTACTTTATGTGTTGAGCCGATACGTGTCTCAGAACAAAGCACAAATGTAACAGCTGTTTCCTGTTTATCTATGCATGGCACTCGCATACAGAGATAGAAAATGCAATATTTCGAGTGTGTAATACATCTAACATGAGCCAAACTAACTGCATTACATAAAGAAAGCTTAAAACACAGTGTAGAGGTGAGGAGCTGGAGCAATGTGTTTGGGACATGGAAACACAATTCAGTTGGAGGGAGCCGCACCAAACAGACCTGCTACATGGCGGCACCAAGGGAACTGTGCTGGTGGAAAAGAAGCTATGGAGTCTACTTGGAAGTCAGATCTGTGGAAAGATGACCCCGCTCAGTAGGAATTATGTTTTCCAGGCATGTTTAGCATTTAAAACACATTTGATTGATTAAATAAGATATATATGTTTTAATGCCATACTGTGGAATATTTCATGGATACAAGCAGGTCGTATCGAGACATTTTCTTTTTTATATTCAGGAATTAAGTCGACATTGGGGAGTTTTGGCTGTCTTGATTAACCTTTCCTGTATCACTGTTTCATATTGGATTTTACAGCCTATCAATGACACATAAGGTCCATGCTAAAGTTTCATGCTAGCATAGCATCTCACCACAGATCAACAGGCTCTAAATGCACGGGAGGCCAATCCGAACGCGCCTAGATCATGTTGGTGAACACTTCTCTCTCTCTCTCTCTTTGACCATCTGCCGCCCAGCCCGGTGCCCCCTGCTGCCCCTCACTTAGGATTACAGCACTGTATTTACATGGAGCAAATCCAGCAGGCCCTCTGTGACAGGGGCCATGTGGAGGTTACACGGGCACAGATGGGAGTGCATTTGAGATGGTGCATCCACTCCCTGCTCAGCATCCACGTACAAGCATCCACAACATCTGCTCAGCTGTGGGGCGCTGGCTGCTGTTAGTATTTATGTCTGTTGGCTCTTTGGTTGCTATGATCAAATCAAAAAAAGACTTTATTTATGCCCAAGGGGAAATTCAGATTGTAGGTCTTTTTCAATCTTCATCTGCCATAAACTTCCTTATCGTACAATCTTATGGCAATCGGGAAAAAGGAGTTTTTGTTGCATTCTGTCCTGCAGCTCACTGATCTCAGACATCCACTCTCCACATCCACATCCACGCTCTCTGTTTTTCAAAAGCTGAATCAAGGGGATGGTCCATGTTGTTCAGTGTAAAATCGACCCTGTTGAGTGCCCGTTGCTCCACTACCTCAGCCAGAGTGTCTAAACTACATCCTATAGTTGAACCAGCCTTAGTAGTTATTCTAGTCTTTTTCTGAGACTGCCCCCCAACAGACTGTAGCATAAAAAGCACAGTTAGCCATTACAGCTTGATAAAACATATGCAGCAGTCTATTGTTAAAAGATTAAAAGACCTTAGCTTTCTTAGAAAATATAACCAGCTTTAGCCTTTGCTATAAACTGTATCTGTATTCGTGGACCGCTCCAGCTTGTTATCCAGATGCACCCCCAGGTATTTATAGGTGGACACTTTTTCAATATCTTCTCCATCACTTAAAGTCAATGACCATCTCTTTCATTTTGGAGGTGTTTAGAATGAGACTGTTTTGTTGGGTCCATCTATTAAAGCTCTCTAAGAACGCTACTGCTGTGTCATCAGAGTATTTTTGTATGTGGCAGGACTCAGAGGTATTATTAAAATCAGTAGTGTATAACGTGAAGAGGAATGGAGTAATAACAGTGCCTTGAGGAGCCCCTGTGCTACTAACAACAGTCCCTGAGACACAGTTCCCCTGCCTAACATATTAAGGTCTACCTGCCAGGTAATCAGAGGTCCATGTGATAAAGAATAAGTCCACCACCAGAGTCTTAAGTTTTTCACTGAGAATAGCTGGTCTGATGGTGTTGAATGCACTTGACAAATCAAAAAACATAGCCCCGGTTTATGCAGGTGATGGTGGACCCTGTGTAATAAATATAGTACAGAATCTTTAACATCGATATGTTTGTTGTAGGCAAACTGTAGGGGATCTAGAGCATGTTTAGTTTGTGATCTCAAGATTCTCATTAGCAAACTTTCAAATGTTTCTTAATATATGAGAGGTACGGGTCTATAATCATTTGGTTTAACTGGGATCCTACCTAACTGAAGACTCAGGTTAAAGAGCTTCTGCAACGGCACACAGAGTTGACCAGCACATTCTTTGAGAAGTTGTGGACAGAGGCGTTCTGGACCTGCAGGTTTTTCAGGACGCAGATTCCTCAGTTCCATCAGTACAGCTAGTTCAGACACTGGCAGTGGGGTTGATCAGCCATCTCTGAAGCAGGACTGTTAGAGGAAGGAATCTGGAGACAACGATATGGTCAGAAGAGGAGGAGGAGGCAGACACTGAGTACTGATCGATGATGGGAGTGGAGAATTTGAGGGTGGAGTCTCTGATGATGATGGAGGCAGAGAGGTTAATGGAGGAGAAGATGTCAAAGCTGCTGCGATGAAGGGAGAGTAGGAGGTAGAACAAGTTTCTGTCAAATCTTTTGAAGAACATGTTGAACTCATTGGTTCTTCCCTCATCTCCATCTATGGTTAGAGAGTTTTTTCTCTTGGAACCTGTGATGTTTATGTCCACTGGAACCAGATGACAAACACCAAAGATACCACTCCCTCGTAGATCCAGCAGATCTTTTCTTGTATAAACAATCCTGGTTGTAGTATCCATCAGAAATCATGAAGAAAAATATGAAGAATAGCAATAAATACAACAAAATGTATCAAAATGTGTCAAGAATAACGGCAAAACCTGAAGAGCCCCTAACACTTGCTGCCTGTCATTCAAATGTAATGATACTTGCAGTCAAAATTCCAAATGTGGAACTCAGCTCAAAATCTGTCCTTATAACTACTAGCCTCAATGAGCTATGGATGACCTCACACTTCCTTAGTCTACTTCTTTTTACAGTCTGGCACAGTGCACCCAACAGCAATGGCGGACCGTGGCCTCGGGATGTGGACCAGCAGCCCATATTTACAGCAATTATGAGTAGCCCTAAAGATGCCAAAGCGACCAAATACAGCCTCTCAGCCCACACAGCCTGCACCAACCTGGTTTACTACATGTAGAACACACACACTGCTGATGCGCCACAATATGTAATACTTTCACTTGCACATGTGTAATCCATCAGAGTTCCTTCTGTTATTTTAATAGATCCATGTTTGTTTGTTTTTTATATATTCATTGGACATAATAGAAATAACTTTACTAACCAAAGTTCCTAGCTTTTGTCCACTCTGTTTAATTTCTCTAGAATTCATTTGTTCCATACATACTATACATAGTCTTCTACAACAAAATGCATTAAATCAAATCTATTCTGCAAAATTGACTTTTCAGAGCTTTTAACCATGTTATAGTTGTTTACCTCACCATTTACTCACCCGAAGTTGGATTTGGATTTGATTTGTGCATGTTTGACCAATCTTTAATTGTTTCTTTCCACAACTGGTATATAACCACTGCTCTTACTGTGCTTACTGTGGTCTCCAATTTTATTTTTTTTAATCTGTGATGCGCAGGATTCGGCAGCGTTGCATCGTCATTTTGGTACAAATGAAAAAAAAAAATCTGCTACTTGCTATTCATCGAAGGTGCTGACAACTTCGCAGCTCTTTTTTGTAATGACTTTTACAGTGATGTCAGCTCCCACTGGGCACTGCAGTTTTCTAAAGCGTAAGCCAGCAGACTTGTTCCTTTTATTAAGTCTTTTTAGATCAATATTGCAATTTAAAATGTCCAAAGTGTAACGTAATGATCCACAGGTGTCATAGATTATAACTATACAGCAGACACAAGCACAATATGTCTTCTTTAAGGAAATCAGCTAGACAGTAGAACTAACCACTATGCCACTTTATACCCTTATAGACTTTTGAGGTGCTGAAATTCAGTTATGGGGCCCCAGCTGCTGCTCATATAGAGACAAATGATGTTGGAAGGCACAGAAATTGAAAATTGAAACAGTGCCATGCTCACCCTCTCTTCCCTTTTACATCAAGCACCAAAATAGAACGCTCCGGATGACACTTGAGTTTACGTCGCGGTGCTGTGTCGGCGCCGGAATGGAAATCAGGTCATGTTTTGTGTCCCCTACATTTGCATAGAGGTGCTCGTTGTGTGCTGACTGATGGCCCTTTTACCCTGCAGCAGGTAGGAAGCGGGCGACATTAGCATTTGAATTTGTATGGGCCAATGATGACAACAACCAAGCAGGACAGAACGAGCGGTTGAATTTACGGTGGGCCTGGTGGGACGTGGCATGCAGAAGATGGAGTGATGATGAGGAGGAGTGGAGGAGGAAGAAGGGCAGTTTTCAGCTTGGCACAGCGCAGCACCAGTCCAACAGCAGACTTATTTCTTATTTAATTTGTTACTATAACCGTTCAGTCATGATAGTACACAGAATTTTATGCATGGAAGAAAGAAAAATCATCATAATAATCTTTAAAAAATTTAAATAGATACTGTTTTTTTCTTTTAATTTAGGTCATGTTTCATTTCAATGAGCAATTCTGGAAATCTTAGCTCCTTTTTCAACCATTTTAATTCAGGAATAGAATATAAAGAATTACATCTATTTTCCCATCAGCACCCGTGTGTGGTCTGCTGTGAAGAGAGAGGGAGGGCTGTTTGTTGAAATGATTAAGGGATTATGTTACAGATAGAGAGGGATGTTTTTTCAAAGATTGATAAATTAGGATTAAAAATGATATACTGCCCATCAGGAGTCATGGCTGATTCAGTGATTCTATTGCAGCTAAAACAATTCAGATCTAACGCAGTTGCCTCAGATTCAGAATACACACTTCTCCAATACTTTACAAAGATGTTGAGTCTGGTCACCGGAGAATCTCCCCGAGTTCAGACGGGACAGGTGGATTAGCCAGTCATGGACATGCATGGTCTATCTGCACCATTGGCCCCTCCTCCCTCCATCGACACTAGCACAGCACAGTCATCCCAGACAATGTGAGTGAAGTGTCTTGCCCAAAGACACAACCACAGTCCTTGTCACTGGTGCCCCACTGTGGCACCTGATATTCCCAGTAGTCGATTCCACCTTTGACAAGGAGGTTTGGTCATTTCTGCAAAACTAACAAGCAAAGCACTAAACTCTGTTAATCTAAGATGACATGAATTTTATTTAATATTTTATTTATTTTTAAATGATGGGTACCAATGATCTCCTCAGTTTTACATGTGTCACTGAAAAAAAAATCTGACAATCATGTTTGGTTCTGGCTCGAGACCCGACGTAGGGCGTGGGGACCAGACTGATATCCATCTGTATTAAAAATACAGAGATATCAGCCTGGATTTACCAGACCAACAGACACCAGTCCATCTGCAGACAGGCATGTTTGTTGTAATGATAATGTGATTATGTTGCAGATTGAGAGGGATGTTTTTGACATTTATAAATTATAATTAAAAATGATATACTGTCAGTCTGGAGTCATAGCTGATTCAGTGTGTTCTATTGCAGCTAAAACAATTTAAAATAAAACAACTACAACAGCTCTAACACAGAAGAATGATGTTTAGAAATAAAATATACAAATGCTTTTGACCCACCCTTAAATGGCTTTATCAGTACATCCCTTAGCGACAGGTGTCTAAGTGGCTCACACTCTCGCCTCACAGCAGATTGTGGGTTGGACTTGCAGGCAGCCCAGGCCTTTCTGTGAGGAGTTTTTTCCCCATGTCTGGATGGGGTTTCTATAGGGACTCTGGTTACCTCCATTAACCCAAAACATGCACAACTGGTAAAAATCCTCCAGCTAAGGTAATCCTGACCAAGAGTAGCTCAAGATTTGATCATGAGCTGAAGTGGAACTAAACATTAATCATAGCAAAAGAGAGAAAAATAAACTCTGTCAAATGGATAAAATCTTGTAGGAGTGAAAATGTTTCACTGCTCATCCAAGCCACTTCTTCAGTTCTGGTCAGATTGCTGGTGGACACTGTCTTATATCTGTCTAACTGGAGGAGCTAACTACACTGAAACTCAACACACCTATTATTTACAATTTCTGTCTATTGTGCAGCACTAAGTGTACACTGTGATTGGTTCCTACTGAGCACAGTAATTCAAGCCCCTAATGAGTGATTTCATACCTATTAGCATCCTGACCAGCCTTATTGTTTGTTTGTTTTTTGTTTGATTGTTTTTTGTTTTGTTCTCTTTGTTTTGCTTTGCCTCTGAGGATTGAGTTATAGATGGGAGATAGATGACGTCTGAGGCGCCCATTCCTGTTCAAAGAAGAATTGTCTTTCATTTAAAAAAAAAAATGCTTCTAACTCCCCTCTCAAACCATTTCTTTTCTTTGGCCAAGCCTTATACCTCACTGTCTTCAAAGGAGTGGTTATTGTCTTTGAGATGGAGCTGTACAGCAGACTGGGGTCCTGAGTAGCTCTCACGACGGTGTTGGTACATTCTCTTATGAAGTGGCTGTTTACTTTCTCCAATGTAACGCACATTGCACTCTTCATGACACTGAATGGAGTAGACTACATTACTTTGTTTGTGGCTCAGGGTTTTATCTTTTATGGCTAACTTATATATGGAACAATTTGAACAAGATGCATTGGCCTGATTTCCAGACACTCCACCCACACATTGGTATCGATATGTAGATGACAACTGGACTAAAATTTAAATTCAAGATCTGGAGCCCTTTACAGCACCTATTAATGTTGTGGAGCCAAACATCAAGTTCACACGGGAAGAGGCCAAGGAGAACAAACTGGCCTTCTTAGATTGTGCAGTAACTATAGGAGACGACCAGCAACTCCAGGTAGAAGTCTTCAGGAAACCCACTCACACTGACCAATACCTGCTGTTTGATTCACATCATCCACTGCAGCACAAACTCTGACTGATTCGTACTCTACAAACTCAGAGGGAAAAGTGAAGGAGGAACAACATGTGGAGAAAGTGGGCCTTCAATAGATGTAAGAGAGCACAGGAAATCTGAACCTAGAAGGAAAGGTGTAACCATATAAGGCAGTGTCCACCAGTAATCTGACCAGAACTGAAGAAGCGGATTGGATGAGTAGCGAAACACCTTCACTCCTATAATGTTTTGTCCAGCTGACAGACTTTATTTTTCTTTCTTTTGTTATAGATCAGAGCTGGATGACTGAGAGATTACACAGATAAACATCAAATCCACTTTTTCCGCTACTACACTGTGTATATGATGTTTTAATAGCATTATCTGCTAGAAGAGATGTTAAACTCAAACCCAGAGCTTCACACAGGCTTCAATCTTTTGAGCAGGAGGTTTTGAGCAAGTGTTTCAGATCACGTGACCTCTACAGTGATGCCTCGTTTTGGTTCTGCCAATGTATTTTAATCACATGCGGTTCTAGCAGACAATGCTGTTTTCAATAATAGTTAGTGCTTCAAAACAGTCTGAGGCAGAAGTATGAAAGTGGTTCATTGATTCATGAGGTTTCAAACTCCCTATTACTAATTCTTAGGTCAATTTGTAGCTTTCTGGTCAAAAAGAGTCAAAAACTGAGCGTGTGCTGCCTCCAGGGTCCACTGCAATTTCCAGCAGTTGGTGACATCACACAGGTCTGCCTTGATTACAGCCAGGTGTTTCTAATTAAAAGCATGGCCACAGGTAAGTGTGGATCAATCAGACTGTTCCTCATATGTCTACACCCAGTCTCTTCTTTCCGTTAGCCCTCCATTCACTGCCAAATTTAGCAGCTCTATTAGAAATGTGGTCGTGGGCAGAGCTTAGGTGTTTAATCCCACTTTAAAGATGTTTGAAATGCAGAGGACAAATTTCTCTACAACAGAGGTGTCCAAACTTTTTTTCATTAAGGACCACAAAACACAGACGAAGGGCCAAAGACTGATGGGTAATACAGTGAATAATTGACATATATGCATTTATAACAGGTTAGAATGAGCCAGTCCTTTATTCAAGCTCCTCAAAAGCAAAAGCTAACAATATTGGACAGTTTACTTGTTTCTTAGTTTGGTCCTTGTTCATACACACACACACACGTACACCCCCACCCCCACACACCCACACACACACACACGTACACACACACTGGTGATTTTGTGTCAACTGGCAAGACACATGAAAGTCTAAGAAGGTCTTCAGCCCAAACATATGACCCAATTTTTCTGAAGTTATTTATTATTTTTTATTTTGATCTGCCCTTCCTTTGACCAAGCACATGTTGTGTCTGCTGCGTGTTGGCCAATAGAGTGTGAGGCAGTCAGTGAGCAGTCCATTATCTCCGGCAGAATCACCAGGATGAAACCAGCCAGGGCCGGACGGGCAGGGAAACAGCGCTGCACATGCTAGCATCTGGCATTAGCCCTGGGAGAGCCCGCCAACCGCCACCACAGCAGACGGAAGCCACTCGTCACCACGGCGACAAGCAATGCGTGACAGCACAGCACCCGAAGGATCCATCAAAGTGTGCGATGCTCCATCTCTCACACACACACACACACACACAGATATACACGCCTACACACACACACAGATATACACTCACACACACACACATAGGCGGATGTTCATATTTCTTGTGGGTCATCATGAACAAGTGTCTTTAGGAAATCACTGACACCATCTTCTCATCCCATTATAACTCTATGGTCTGCATTTATCAGGTTGTTTCAAATAGGCTACTTTTGCTTTAGCCTTTATATTTAATGTTTGTTCATTTAAAGAAGGGGGTTTTGCATTTCTATGTTCTGCTAACACATAATATTTATTGTTTTCAAAATGCTATACAGTGGTCCTTCGCTATAACGCGGTTTACCTTTCGCGGCCTCACTGTTTCGCGGATTTTCTTCTTTTTTTTGGTGCAATTTTACATGCTTTTTTACAGTTTATGAACTTGCACTGTGTTCTGCGTCCTGATTGGCTGAGGGACTGTAGACCATTGTCCATCAGTCTCCTCCGTGCCGTGTCTCCTGTACAGTACAGAATGTGTTCAGACAAATTGACATAAATGTTTGATCGCAGTGTGACTCTGAAGTGCTGTATGTTTGCAAGTTTTCACCCCGACAAAACCCACAATGTCGATGAAACGTTCTGCACCGACAAAGGCTCCCATGCTCACTTCCTATTTGAAACGTGGCAGGTAGCAGGTTAGCTATGTCTAATTATATGTAAAGTCTATGATCACAACACAATCAGCGTTCGTCCCACTAATGAAATTACTGCCCACAAGCCCATATCAACATGACAACTGAACGTGATACAAAACTGTACACAGCGACTTCACAAACCTGATGTGATGTGCAACAGTTTCATTAGCGGAATGCTCATGTGCAAAGTGTACAGACTCATAACACAATTAAAGGAAACATGGTGATTTAAATATGTTATGTGTTAGCAGTTAATACCCCATAGAAGTAAAAATACCCTCTCTTTAAATCATGAGCTGGAAAAAAATGTTGTGTCTAGTTACTTGAGTAAATGTAGACTTTTTTTTTTTTTATGTCTACTCATTCACTTTTCACTTTTTAAATGAGACAGTAGGTAGTAAAGCCCACACTGAAACAGCCTCAGAGGAGCAGATTGTGGCATTTATGGGGGAACAGCGCCTCTCAGTGGATTCAAGCAGCAACACATTGAATAAAGAGCCTTTACACCTACCTACTGGCTCATCAAAAACAGTGGGCCTTACACAGAAAGAGCAAATAGATACTGTCCGTCACTTCAGCATCAGCAGCACGTGGAGCAGCTGGGAGATATTAGTTCAACACCTAAACTCCTCCCACAACCATATGTCAAAAAGAGCTGCTAAACTGAGGGATATACGACAAAGTGAGATAGGTGGCTAAGCTGGGTTAGTCAAGCTCAAACCCTGGATTTCTTGCATCACGCAGGCAGTTCACTTCTCAGCGTGGTTACATCACTGTAGCAGCAGAAGCAGCAGAGCTAATTACTTAACATATCACTGATGAGTGTGTGGGCAGTGGCTATATGCTGTGATAAACCCGCTGCAAATCCAATCACTTAGAAACACGAGCGAGCAGAAGGAGGTTTAACTCAGGAGGCTCAAAGGCACAGCGTTTGCCAGAGGGGGGGGGGCGCTTTTTTACAAGATCGCACTCTTTGATGCTCGGAGAAAAAGTCCTTCTCCAGATTTAGAAGTTTAATATTCCATTGTATGTGTAGGCTCCTGGTTTAGGGGCTACGTTATGCTCTGTTACATGGAGCAGTGAACTAAAGTGTCCTTTTCTCAGTGTATTTATAGGCTAAACTTAATTAAACAGCATTAAACTGTTCAAATGTGCCAAAAATTAGATCTGAATCAAGTCACATTACTAGATATGACTTGATTTACTATTTGTATTTGTTTTTAAGTTTTATACTTGATATTTTATAATCAGCTGTTTTGGCAGATGAAACTGGTCACATGACGCAGCACACGCCCATTTCTCCATGAGTCTGAAGCTCAAACTTTGGCTTTACAAATCTCTTTCTAAGCAGCTTTGTGACGATAATTGTCTTTGAGCTGAGATTCAGGTTTTGAGAAGCCAGCTCACTGAAGTAAAGCCTGGATATGGCCAACCAGTTTTGTAGTATACAAAACCGAGCAGTACCTGGAGGACTAAAGAAGAGAGTGAGGGGGGAGGAGGGGCTGGATCTGGGGTTATAAGGAACCGTGTGATTGGACTAACTTTTAACACTTTTAACTCCGCCCCTGCAGCCAGGTGTTTGTGATCACACCGGGCTGTAATCTGGGCAGTCATGTGTGATGTCACCAAACACTGGAAATTGCAAAGGCCAAACTTAGATGGCAAGACAGGCAAGTTTATTTGTACAGCACAATTTTGTACACAAGGTAATTCAAAGTGCTTTACAGAATAAGAAAGACATCAAAGTCACACTGCAAACAAATAAAAACATAAATAATCACAAATAATCATCATAAAAATTACATTAAAAGAGGAACAGAGAAGAGTGTAGAGTAAAACCCTTTCAGTCGTATGCACAGCTAAACAGAACTGTTCTGAGCCTGGATTTAAACATTGTCAAAGTAGAGGCCTGTCTCACATCTTCTGGAAAACTGTTCCAGGTTTTAGCTGCATAAAACTGAAACTCTCATTCCCCACGTTTAGTCCTGACTCTGGGCACCAGCGGGAGGCCGGTCCCTGAAGTCCTCAGAGTGTGAGATGGTTCATGTGGCTCTAACATGTGGGAGATGTTCTTTGGTGCTGGTCCATGGAGAGACTTGTTCACACAGAGCTGCTTTAAAGTCTATTCTCTGAGCCACAGGAGCCAGAGACCTGAGCCACAGGACACATGTGTGAAGTACTTCCTGGCTCCAGTCAGGACCCGTGCAGCAGTGTTCTGGATGTACTGCAGCTGTGTTAAGGCTCGTCTGGAGAGGCCAATGAGCAGGACGTTACAGTAGTCTAACCTACTGGAGACAAATGCATGGATAAGTCTCTCTAAGTCTGATTTTGACAGTATACAATCTAGATCTAGGTGATTTTGACCAGAAATGCACAAATCTACCCTGTTTGCCCTAAAATTGCTTAAAATGGAACAGTAAAACTAGGAACAGTAGATAATACTATTCACACACCATATACACAGATCAGTAGCAAAAAAGTGGATTTGGTGTTTAGCTCCACTTTAACTTTTGTTTCTAAATGCCTCATAGCTGTTTACTAGTCCAGGGGCCAGACCCCAAAATTCAACATATCGATATCACTCAAGGGACATCAGTGGATATCAGTGTTTTTTGAAAATTTCCATATCTGAGGTATCTAAGGTATCTTGGGTGTGATAGACTTTTCTGAGTTTCAGCAGTATAACAGTCATCAGCTTGAATTGTACAAACCTTGAACGTTGAAAAATGCACAGGTCCAAATTTTGGTTTAAGCCATGTGCCGCCTCTCAGATTTGGATTTAAACTATTGTGTTTGGTATCATTTTAAAGAAAAATATATTGTCTTTCATTTAAGTACAATTTTGCCTCTGATGATAACTATGATAGCCATAGCTTTTCAAAGTGTCCCCAGAGAAAAAATTTTCACCATTTTACCCAAACAGGAGTGTTAGTTTCAGTGTACCGTAGTTAGCTTCTCCTTTTAGATAGATATAAGGCAGTGTCCACAATCTGACCAGAACTGAAGAAGTGGCTTGGATGAGCAACGAAACGTCTTCACTCTAATTAGTTTTGTCCAGTTGACAGAACTGAAATGAATTTTGCTATGGATCTTCCCTGGATTACACAGACATAACTGCTGGCCTCAATTGTCTTCATGACTGGAGCCAAACGTTGTGGGTGACGTCTCACTCCCGTAGGCCACTTGTTTATACACTCTGTGCTTTTGCATGGTTTTCTGCCATGGTAAAAGGCAAAAAGTGGAGCTCTGGGCTTTGGTGTTCTCCTTGATTTTGATTTTAACTTAACAGATTTCTAGCTATTTTCACCATGTAGTCATTGCAAAATTTACTGCTTTAGGTCAAACTAGCAGCATCAACTCTGTCGTTATTTTTTACTACTATTTCTAAAACACTTTGGTGCAACGTTTGATGTTTTAAATGTGCTGTATAAATTGGCCTGGCTAATCAGCCTTGATTAATTTAAATCAAGATTTGCTGGAAAGCGGCAGAACTTAGATTCTGTGGCAAAATTTCTATGCCTCAAGTGTCTTTTAAACGTGAAAACTCTTCTCTTATATGTTGAACAGTTGTGATTCTGTTCGACCTTATCCCTTGTGTTTGGTAAATGGCCGTGTCCAGCATTTACTGGCCAGAGGTGATTTTTGAACCATTCTGTTAATTGCATTGCTTTGTGTTATTTGTGCCTCTAGAATGAAAAATTAATTCAAATATGTTTTAATATTTTATTATGAATAGAAGATTAGTCCTGCTGTACCTGGCAATATGATTGGTATTTGTGTGTAGAAACTGTTGTAGTAGAACCATTTCCTCTGTCTGTGCACAACTTTTTTCCCACATTTTGTAAGCACTCCTCAATAAAACTGATGGCTGGTCGATGACTCCTTCCTGGGGTGAACCAAGCATCCTTGAAAATGGAATGAAAAATTAAAAATAATAAAAATATTCAATAAAAATAGTAGTGGTAACAAAACAATAGACAAAAAAAAATCGAAAAAAAGTTGATGGCATCCAAAATAACATCACTGGACAAATGAATTCAGGTGTGCTGGTGTCACGTATCCTACCTGCGCCCAAAGCAGACAAACCTGACTATCGCATGGTGCAAGATCTCAGGCACCTGACCACATTTTTTTTACTGTAATTGATCTGGCTAATGCATTTTTCTGTCTGTCTGTCGGGGTTACAAACACAGCTACCTCATGAGCACGTTTGGTTAACAGCACCTGCCACTAACCTTGACCCAGGTTGAACTCACTGACAAACTTAGCAGAGTCTACATGATCAACACAATCATCCATTTTTGAGAGGGGAAGAGAATCTGACTTTGTAACAGCATTGACTTTTCTAAAATCAAAACAAAAATTAATTTTCAAGCATGTATGGTCAATGGTCACATTTTTATAAAGCGCTTTTCCACCTTCAAGCCACTTAAAGCACTTTACATCAAGGAATCACTCACCCATTTACACATACATTCATACACTAATGTACACAGGCACAGGGGTCCAGGTGGGTGAAGTGTCTTGCCCAATAACACAATGACAGTAGCTGAAATTGGACCGCCAACCTGTGGCTCAGTGGATCTGACCACTTAAGCAATGATACATATGATAAGAGTGGGATTCAAACCACCAACCTTTGGATCAGTTGCCTGGTACAACAATATAACATGGTTAAAAGCTCCAGAAAGTCCATTTTGCATAATATGTGTTCTTTAAATTAGTCACACAATTAGTTACATTTATAGTTGTTTACAAGTAGTCTGTTCATTTTTTATTTTTTTTTTTATCAGAAGTACAATTACCCAAAGCACTGACTCATTTCAAGTTGAGAACAATGTGATGGCTATAAATACCTGCCAAACTTTCCTCAAACGTCCTGATTCAATTGTTTGATATGATTGTTCTGTATTTCGATTAGTTCCTCTGGCTCTCAGGACTTCCCCTATGCTCCTCTTCCTCCTCCTCACCTGAGCACTCACCTCACACCAGTGTAGTCTCCTCTGAGCAACACCATGCTTTGGAATATTATTCTCTTGGCGTCTATTGGTAAGGCTCATTTATTATTAGAACGACTTTATATGTATTTACATGTACCACCTGTGGGCTTGTCACAACATATCGAAACCCAGACACTGGTCTATACGAAAACTAGTACTGAAACTATATACTGATATGAACACGTATCAAGTAGAGCGGGCCTGTTCAAGATGTGACCCTTGTTGTCCTTGTTTAACTCAGCTTTGGACCTGTTTCAGACCCAGGTGGTATTAGTCTAGAACTAATTTAATACTGGTTCAGAACTGCATTGCCAATTTTGTAATGTTGGTGAAGCCTCAGTTTCACTTAAATCTATTATAGCAGCTGTCGTCAAATCAGTATTATTAAAACAGATATAGGGTGAGGGATATTTTTTGCAACCCCGAATTTTGTAGAATAGTCCTGGATTGGAGGCTGGCAGTTTAATAAACTACTAAATACCACTACTACTACTACTAAAATTAACCATTAACTTTAATCACTGATGTTAAAATACTGCTGCAGTCAGGACATTGCCCTACTCTTATAAACACAAACGTTGCCTCTGGTTAAGTATTTACATCATAGTGTAGATTTTAACATGCTGTCTGTAAGGTGAGGTGGGAGGCTGGGGAAAGAACATCGATTATGGGGAAAAAACAATCATGTCTGTGGCTGGATGGGGTTCTGTGGTGGAGAGGAAGAAAATAAACAGATGAGACAAATAGATTATAAAGGTAATACTGTTGGATATGAATATTGCCTGTATACACACACATCCATTCATAGATACACACGGACCTAGAAAATAAAACCTAAATAAAATAATTTTTAAAATTAAATAAAAGTTAATTGCAACAAAACAGAAAATATAAATTAATATTCTAAAAACTATAAATAAAATGGATTTAAAATAAAAATAAATAAAAATAAAATCAATAATAAAAATAAAGAAATACTAATTTTTGCCTTCTTAGATTTTTCATGAATTATTTTTCTGTATTTTGTTTTTATCCCCTTCCATTTTTGCTATGTTTACTTGCTTCAACAACTTTGTTTGTGTAGTAAATAATAAGCAAATGTGAGCTCCTACCTGTCACAAATGTCCCTTGACCCATCGATTGGGGGAGGGGCAATCAAGGAGTTAACAATTTGAGATAGTACTAATAAATATAAGTGTTGCAACAACACCACCCCAAATCTAGTTTGGGGACTAAACCCTACATATAAGGCACACAGGTAAGTGTATCAAGATGAAAGAACCAGGTTCCATTTCATTTACATCATGTTTATTTTACATATTAAAAGGAAACACTGTTTTAATTTCATTAACAATGACTACAATATATATATATATATATATATATATATATATATATATATATATATATATATATATATATATATATATATATATATATATATATATATATATATAAAATCCGATTTCACCACACACTTATTCAATTCATTAAAAGTTTACAGAGCCCAAACACACCGGCTGCCAGACCATGTACAGGGCGAAATACTGCTCGATGCTCAGGTGCACCCGCCCGAGCTCAGCCCAGGACAGCACCACTAAAGGTGATCTCACAGTGGGCCGACTTAAACTAAGTTGAGCAGAGCAAAACAAAAGGTGAAGTAAAACCAAAGACAGACAAGGCGAAAGACAAAACAGAATGACAAAGCAAAGGTAGGGCAAGGCGAAAACTTAGCAAAAAGGCACAAAGGCGAATGAATGAATGAATGGGGAATTAGCATTAGTCCTACAGCTCAATTTAACTGAACTCAACTAAGGAGGGACACATACCGCTGGTCGAGTAGGGTAAGCACACAATCCCAGGGTTGATGGCTGTGAGTCCACTTTACGCAGCTCACTTTCTGAAGTTTGCAATAAGACGCAAGATGTCTCATGTCATCCTTGGCACAATGCCTGCTACACAAACTAATAGCTAGAGGATGTATGCTTTGAGTTGAAATTACATTTGGGATGCGTTTACTTTTTGTATTCATGACAAGGTACAGATGCGTAAGAATTTAGGGATTTTATGAATGAAGAGGTCCCACAGGGCATTACCTGTCACTGCAGATGAGGGCACACAGCGACGTGCACTTGGCCCAAGGTGCAATGTAACGGCCAAGCACAGGAACTACATGAAACATGGACTTTAGTTTGAACAAGTTTGTGAATGGACAGGAGTAGTGGGTATTAATTACATGTCGCCAAAGACGAGGGCGTACGTGAACGCACTACGAAGTTCAGCGTGTAGGACTTTACCTGGGCATGGAGGACAGAGCTGCCTACACAGGGACCTGGAAATGCGTATGGGCAAAAGGGGGAGCAATGAGAAAGGGAGTGCTTATATAGTCCATCAGACCACACCGTGGGAAAACCAGGTAAGCGCACCTGCTGCAGGGGCTTCTACAGCATCCTGGACAGTGGCTCTCACACTCACTGGTCCACGGCCTCCTTCCTTATGGCTTGCATACAGTCTCAGCATGATAGATTTGGGATGGAATCCGCAATGCATGGTCAGGAGCTTTCTGGTCTTTATGTCTGTGGTCTGTATCTCCTCTTTTGGCCAGTGCATGGTTCCTGCTGGGTATCTGATTACTGGCAGGGCGTAGCTGTTTATTGCCTTGGTCTTGTTCTTGCCATTGAGCTGACTCTTTAGGACTTGCCTTACTCGTCTCAGGTACTTGGCCATGGCTGCTTTCCTTGTTTCCTCTTCAAGGTTGCCATTTGCTTGTGGGATACTGTCAAGAAAACTCTGTTCTCGACGCGCTGTTTACCCAAAAAGACTCAGGACAAGTGTTAGACTTTTCTTCTGCTCTGATCTATATGGACCAGTGGACTCACTCTGCCACTGCATCCAACAGATCAGTGTGTGGATGCAAAACAACTTTCTTCTGCTAAACTCAGACAAGACTGAAGTTATCATCTTTGGCCCACAGAAACATAGAGAAAGTGTCAGCAGTCACCTCCAGTCTCTCTCTCTAAAACCTTCAAATCAGGCTAGAAATCTAGGGGTAATAATGGACTCAGACTTGAACTTTAACAGCCACATCAAATCAATAACATCTGCAGCTTTTTACCACCTAAAAAACATTGCAAAAATCAAAGGTATACTGTCAAAGCCAGACTTAGAGAGACTTATCCATGCATTTGTCTCCAGTAGGTTAGACTACTGTAACGGCCTGCTCACTGGCCTCTCCAAACGAGCCTTAACACAGCTGCAGTACATCCAGAATGCTGCTGCTCGGGTCCTGACTAGAACCAGGAAGTATGAGCACATAAGTCCTGTGCTCAGGTCTCTGCACTGGCTTCCTGTAGCTCAAAGAATAGACTTTAAAGCAGCTCTGCTTGTGTATAAGTCTCTCCATGGCCTAAGTCCAAAGTATATCTCCGACATGTTAGTGCCATATGAACCATCTCGCAATTTGAGGACTTCAGGGATCGGCCTACTGCTGGTGCCCAGAGTCAGGACTAAACATGGGGAATCAGCGTTTAGATTTTATGCAGCTAAAACTTGGAACAGTCTTCCTGAAGATGTGAGACAGGCCTCTACTTTGACAATGTTTAAATCCAGACTCAAAACAGTTCTGTTTAGCTGTGCATATGACTGACAGGTTTTTATTCTGCACTCTTCTCTTTTAATGTTAATTTTATGATGATTATTTGTGATTATTTATGTTTGATTTGTGTGATTTTAATGTCTTTCTTATTCTGTAAAGCACTTTGAATTACCTTGTGTACGAATTGTGCTATACAAATAAACTTGCCTTGCCTTGCCTTGCCTGATCAGAGGGGAGAGAGCACACACGAGAAGCTATGCAGACTGCCTCCACGAGGTCTTTGCTGTGCCTTCTCCGCCCTCTCTTTGTCACAGCAGCCTTTTATTTGGACACATTTACTCAACCCAGCAGTTTTCCCATCATGCTTATCAGGAGAACAACACTCTGTTTCCTTCCCACAAAGACATGACTTTTCTTATCTTTCAGTTCAGGTTACACAGATTTTGACATTTCACCCGCACCCTCGTTTCCTGTTTCTCAGTTCAATTACTTTTCAATTTAGTTATACATTTCAATTACACAGGCTTGTAGTTTCCATGACACCATGTTAGTCACAAGCATACAATATCAACATACAGTTCATTAATGATAAAAATATAAGCATAATTTTATTCACAGATATCAAGGTACTTGTAACCGTCCTCAGTGTCTGCTATTATTCCTTCTATTTGTCACCGGCTACACTTCTCAAACCCGAATGACCTTCCATTGTCTGTGCTGTAGATCCTGGTGGTGTGGATCAATGAGTCGATGTCTCTCTCATTCTTAGCGTACAGCTTGATTTCATCCATGTAGAGGAGATGACTGATGGTGACTCCATTCCTGAGTTGGCATCCACAGCCAGTGTTGTTGATGTTTGGCTGAGGGGATTCAGACCTATGCAGAACAGCAGTGGGGACAGTGTGTCTCCTTGGTATATGCCACATTTGATGGTCACGTGCAAGTGGCTTGCCACTGGCCTCAAAGGTGGTTTTCCACAACCTCATCGAGTTTGCAATGAAGATTCTAAGAGTCCTGTTGATGTTGTACAGCTCCAGCATTCAGTGATCTATGTGTGTGGCATTGAGTCGTAGGCTTTCTTGTAATCAATCCAGGTAGTGCACATGTTGGTCTGATGGGTGCTGCAGTCTCAGGCGGCTGTTCGGTCTACCAGAAGGTGGTGTTTGGCTTCTCTGGTATCTTTGGCGATGCCCTTCTGTGCTGTGCTCATGTATTGTGCCCACTTATCTTAGCTGTGATGATGCCTGAAATGAGCTTCCTTGATGTGGACAGACAGGCCGATAGTTGGATGGGACTGGACCCTTTGAGGGATCCTTTTGGATCCGTTAGCCATTCAGGGTGAGTCCCATCCCTTAGCAGCTGGTTCATTTGTGGTGCCAGGTGCTCATGAGGGTGTTCATAAGCGTGGATCATGTCAGGGCCTGGCGCAGTCAGAATTTTCATACCTGAGACTCTTTTCTGGATGTCTGCCTCTGTGATGGTGACTGGATTCTGCTCAGAGAGGCTGCTTCTCTCAGAGCCACCAGCCACTGTATATCATTGTTATGTGATGCCTCCTTCTCCCATATATCTTTCCAGTACTGTTGGGTTTCCAGCCTTGGTGGGACTGTTCTGATGTTATTAGACTGCCATCGAGCATACACTTTTGCCAGTTGTGTTGTGAACAGACAGTTTATTCGTCTGACTTCATTATTTTGTGTGTACCTCTTAGGTGGCTGGCCAAGGCTTGAAGCCTTTGTTTGTCAGTTTCCAGTGCTTCAGGTATGGGCATCTGGCTGTACCTCTTGGGTACTTGTTTTTTTATTGCACCTCTCTGGGCCTCTGACAGTTGGCCCTCTGACAGTTTCCGCGCTGCCTTGATTTTAGCCTCTACCCATTATTTTCATGGTGGATATTGTTTCTCATGACTCCCATGGTTGCTCTTATGAGCAATCTTTAATCACTTATTTTCAAGAGGCCTTATCGGTGATCAAACCCTTGTCGACTTTTATGGTGACATTTGCTCCATAGTTAGCTGACTTGTTTATTTTCTTAAGTTGTTGTAGATGAATATTGTGATTTAAAATGTCCAAATTATAACATAATGATGGGTATCATAGATAATTATATTGCAAACACCAGCACAGTATGTCTTCTTTAATGCTTTATTTTTTTTTGGGGGGGTGGCTGTTTTGTTTTTGTAAATTAGTAACAAAAACAAAACAAAAAATCTGAATAGATTATATTGTAAAAGCTTCTTTTGTAACAATGACTTTTTTGTATTTGTTTACAGCTTTCCAGACCACAGAGGCACTCTCTACACCCACATCCATGACGTCATCTACCCGACGTCTTCTACCCACCACAACTACCCCACCCCCCACCACTACTATCCGAAACCGCCAGCTCACCACCAACCTTCTCACCACCACCACCGTCTCCACCACCTTCTCCGACATTACCACCTCTCCTCTTCCGCTGCGCCTGAAACTCCAGGCGGCCCCGGACTACCCAGTGACAGAGGGGCAGGTTGTGGTACTGCAGTGTCTGGTCCATAGCGGCTCAGTTGTGGGTTTGATTTCCTGGCAGTGGGTTCGATATAGCGACAATTTGCACCTAAAGTTAGAGCCGAGCAGCGGAGCGGAGCTGAGGTTGACCAATCCACAGCAGAGCGGTTCTTACAGTTGCTCTGCCATGAATTCCTCTGACGTGTTAATTTACAGTGAGTGGCGCATGGTGATGATAGTGTCCGTACAGAAAGCTGGTAGGTTTGTTGTACTTTCAAGTATTAAATAATATTTGTTTTGTTTGTCTGGTTAAATAATGCCATTCAGTTTGTCTTAAAAGCTACTGCAACATCAGTGCTAAGTTAGGACTAAACCAGAAGTAAAGTGCATACTAAGTCAGGAAAAATGTACTATCTTCTAAAGAAAGTCTAAAGCCTGGTGTCCACTGGAGCACTTTTTTTTTTTTAACATATTAACATATTAACATAAGAACAAGAATCAGAATCAGAATCCTTTTATTGCCATTGGGCAGGAACTTATTTTGGTGATAAAGTGCAACATAAAACATAAAACACACTGAATAAATACAAATACAAATAAGGCAATGCACGAAGTAAAAAAAAAAGATATGCTTAAAAATCAAATAAAAATACTTAAAGGTAGAAAATATATACAACAACAGCATCAGAACAACAGTGCAAACATGAAAGAAGCACAAATGCACAGTGGGAGATGGTGCTTATGATCAGTCATGGAAAAGTTCAGAGAGAATATCAGGCTCCAAGCTCAGAATGGTAACGTCTCTGCAAATGTACCAGTTAGCAAAGGTCAATGCTACATGTTAGACGTTTCACTCTCAGAATTAAGACTCAGGATTTTGCACAATGACTCAAGATTTTCCCCACGATCTGAAATCTTTCATCACAGCCTGACAAAATCATACCGTGGACTCCCGACTTAAAAGCTCCTAAACTTGTGACCAACCCTGGATTAACAAAACAAAACAAGGCTGAGGCAGGATTACACTGAGAGTAAAAATAATGAAAATGAATGTCACCATGACCACAGACATTGGAGTCCCAAGAAGAACTTCATCTGTGTAACACTGCTGTCTTCTCTCGTTTCTTTGCAGTGGGTGGCCTGGGCATGGCTGGATTCGCCTTCTCTCTTCTGGCCTTGATTCTGGTCTTGGGGCTATTATTTTGGTTGGGCTGGCAGAAGTTTAGCACCACATCCACCTCTCTAAACAACTCCACAGGTAACCAAACCAGGGCTCAGCGTCCAAGGCAATATGTGATGTCATTGCCTGGTTGGGAATAATGCTCAAGTTCATCACTTTCAGATGTATGAAAACTTCTACAAACCACTAGCATTATGACTGAATGCAAAAATAACATATATGATTGTGTTCAGTTCACGGCCTCAAAATTGTGCAACTCACCTCTAGTTGGACACTTTTGCCTCTTACATATTGTTAAGAACAGACTTGTGTATTTTAAACAGTTTGCAGTGGTCCACAGTTATGCATTCTGAGTATACTGCAATTATGAGTTAGTAAGCACTCTTCACAACTTTCAGAGAGCGGTAAAGCTAACAACAACTAGCATGCTAAAGTGCACGTCCTGATTCTTGGACAATACAGCTCTTTATAACTATACGCAGACAGTACACAGCAGACTTATTTTGACCTCAAGAGCTGCTAATGCAACTATCTGTACTGTGGCAAGACGCATTTTGCTCAAATACATGGAAATACATCAAATTTCACTGAGAAAAAATATTATAATATGTGTTTGTGTAGAGTAAACATACAGTCACCTTTGTAGCTTCATGGAGACTGGAGTAGCTTTTAAGTAAATATCAGCTATCTGGGATTTAGTTTGATACAATATGAGATAATTCTGTACGTTGGCCACTATCTACTGTATATTCGCACTGATATTGTCCTTACCTAAGATTTATTTTTTAACCATAAAGCAAAAAAAAAAAAAAAAAAATCACTTTTGCATAGAAAATATCCAAACTTGACCTAAACCTATACAATTCTTGTTCTATTTCAGGTCTCGGCCACAGAACCAAAGACACGTAAGTCTCCAGTGTCATGCTACCCTTTTATTATTTTCATTATTATCTAAAGCTGCACTATGCCACTTTTCTGATGAAGGGATCACCACCTGTTTGTCTCCATGGTGATGTCATTGCTTTGCGTAGAATTTGCAACAGTTGGGCGAGTAACTTATCTTTATTCGTAGAGACAAGCAAGGTCAGATCTGTGGAGAGGTGAGCCCAAAAGATTAGTAAGAATGCATGTTTTTAAAGCTATTTTGGACCATGAAAGATAAATTATTTGAGTTATAGTGTTGTTTCATCAAAAACATGTACACGTTTTTTGAGTAATTTAGTGATATCTGCCGGGCCCTATTAGAGCCCCCCTTGCGGTTAGTAGTACGATCCTGTACAAGCCTTTATATTTCTTTTCATTGAATAGGGAAATGTCGCCCAATCCTGATGATGTGTATATGAACTTCAGTGGCCCCAACGAGGACTACTCCAACCTGGACCCAAGCACCAAGACCGCCGATGGGCTATATTCCAACTTCGAATAAACTTCTAAAGTACGGGCAAAAGGAAATATTATCTGAGTCTAGAAGTGATCAAGAACAGCAGAGGGCAGCATTGCACTTCTAATAAAAGATGCATATATTCAAATAAAAGATACATTTAAGACTGAATTTTATGTCCGAGCAAATCTGAGCAGGAACCAAAGATCGTTGAGGCACAGTTGTGACAGGGATCCTTCCTCTGGATGCAGAAACTGGGAGGTTTTCTCAAGCCCCTGAAGAAGAAAGACTTTGTGGTTTCTGTGAGTTGGGAGAGGTGGAAAGTGAAGCTCATTTTTTGTTGTATTGTCCATTTTATCATGAATTTAGAAATCCTTTATTCACCTGATGCCCTGATTTGTTCTGGTGTGATGACGATAAGATGAAATGGTTGTTTCTAATGTTTATAAGTTGGCATAATTTCTCTGTAAGGCCTGGAAGAAGCAGTAAATTAGTTTGTTAAAATGAGTCTTTGGTGTTTGTAACACACGTCTTGGCAACTGATCAGTCCTGGAATTGCCCATCTCTACTGAACTAAAGGTAAAATGAGCTGTTAACTTCAAAATGACCACTACATGACATCACAAGGTGGAACAGAGCATTTTGAGCTTTGGAGATATAAACAGACTAATAATAAAGTGTTACTCAAACATGTGAATGAAACAAAACACAACTCCAGGTTTGTTTTTGGACACTGGACACCGCTGTGATGCTGCAGGACACAGAGGACACAGAGGAGGGACACTTTTGTCCTGAGGGCTACCACTACCTCAAACTGCCTTGACACTGGACCTGATGACTCTACCTTTTGAGCTGCACTGAGACTTTACTTTGAGCTTTTCTGTTATTGATGTATTTTACTGCTCAACATGTTTAAACTGCCCCTCAAGGACAAATAATGTGATTTTGATTTGATTTGATCAGTCTATATCTGTGCAATCCCTCAGTTGTTTAGGTCTGATCCATAGTAAAAGCCAAAAGTAAAATCTGTCAACTGGACTAAAGATTGTAGGAGTGAAGACGTTTTGCAGCTCATCCAAGCCGCTTGTTCACTCCTACAGCTTTTTGTCCAGTTGACAGATTTTACTTTTAGCTTTTACTAATGATAGCCTGCAGGAATCTAAAAACTATGGTGGCATTAAAACTGTTAAGATGTGCAGTGAAGGCAAGTTGAGCAAGACTAGACTTAAAGTGGAACAAAACACAAAACTCCGTCCACACCCACATTTTAAATAGAGCTGATAAACTGGGTGTGGGACTTTTGGATTTGGGTTTTTTAGGGAATTATGACACAACACTGACCCCCACCCGGATTCCAGAGGTAACGTTCTCATTCTTTTTTTTCATTTTTTTTTTTCCATAGACTTTCCGTTAATCAACTATGTCATAATTAAAGACCATGAGAGCGAGAATTTTATTTCAAATCTCTTTCTGAAACTTTACACACTGCAAAGTTATTAAAGAATTTCACAGAATCTTACAAAACACAACTGGACTTCAAACAGCTGCATTATCAATATTAGTTATTTCAATGCAAGTCTTTGTCCACACTTTACCAATTAAACTATTGCATAATTATAATTAAATTTAGACGTGGCTATTGAAAGCAGTGAACGTGAAGTAAAAGTGCATAAGGACAAAGTACGAAGCAGTAATGAAAGAATGATTTAACTTAGTACAAACTGCAGCTGTAAAGAAATTAATAACAACATAGAAAGAAGTATTTTAAAGTGAAAAGACACTAAAGACACATATTTGAATTTTTCTACAGGTCTATGGGAAAAATTAATGGAAAATTTACTTCAAAACTGACTTCAGAGTGTCGGAACTTGGGTGCCACATAAACTAGTATTTCAGATTTTACATAATATATCCGTGTGTCCTTTTTAAACCATTTTGAAAGTGAAATTGTAAAATTATCTACAGGGCCAAAATTGTTGTAAAGCTGAGTTCCACGTATGAAAACTGCAGTGTCCAATGGGAGGAGGCGTCGCCGTAAACATCATCACAACATTATAATGGATAGCTGCATATAGTAGATTTTTTTTTCTTCATTTGGACCAAAATGACAACGGAACCCTGCTGAATCTTACGTGTATCTCCAATTAAGGAAATACAATTGGAGAACAAAGTACGGAGCAGTGGGTGTATATGGTGTCTTGAAAATAAGCGATTTGGAGTGCACAAATCAGTCCAAATACAACTTCTAGAGGGGAAATGAGAAGGGGAAATAACTATAAGATGGTTAAAAGCTCTGAAAACATTTAGCATAATAGGTCTGATTTAAGCTTAAAACCAAAGTAAAGATTCTGTGTACATAAAGAAGTCACTGACCATTAGCATAGACAGTACAGCTCTGATATAGCGTGTTGTATGTAAGTTCATAGAGTGTGAATGTGCTTCCTGTGATTGGCCAATGACATATGGAGAATGAGGAAGTAGTTCCACTCATTTGTTCCTCATTTGAGTTTTAAGAATGTCCAAAAATGCTGTGTCTAGAGGTCATTAGTCTAATTTAGGTAAAGTTAAAGTTCAATTGTAATGTTGTATTGTGTTGTTGTATATCGTCAGGGCAACGGTCGCTTAGTTGCCATAGAGCTTTGAATGAAAAGTTGGAGGGTCAAATCCCACTGTCAGCCTAAACGTCATTGGTAGGGGAGTCAGATGTTGTTACCCACAAGTTGGAAGTTTAACCCCAGCTCCCACAGATGAATACTGCGCTTGTGTCCTAGTAATGTGCTTGGACGCACATGCATATGAGTGATTCCTTGATGTAAAGCTCTTACAATATACCTATATAAATAAGATGTAATTTGTCTTTAGCATAAGAACTGTACAAAAACTTCATTACTAGTGCAACAAATAATACTGCTGCTACTACTACTGCTGCTGCTTTGGTTACTGTTGAAATACCTCTATTGCAACTGTTTATATCTACGGCTAAAAGTAAAAAAAATAAAATAAAATAAAAACGTAATACTATTATCATTCTTGTGCTAATATGCTGTTTAATATGAGGTATACTTCTGAGATCAGTGTTTCCCAAGCAGTGGTACATGGGCCCTTACACTTACAATCAAATGTTTTGATACTCTTTTCTTATATAATGTTTTTTTTTTATATTGGCAAGGCAAGTTTATTTGTATAGCACAATTCGTGCACAAAGTCATTCAAAGTGCTTTACAGAATAAGAAAAAAACATTAAAATCACAATACAAAACATAAGTAATCACAAATTACCATTAAAACAGAAGTGCAGAATAAAACCCTTTCAGTCGTATACACAGCTAAACAGAACTGTTTTGAGCCTGGATTTAAACATTGTCAGAGTAGAGGCCTGTCTCACATCTTCAGGAAGACTGTTCCAGGTTTTAGCTGCATAAAACTGAAACACCCCATGTTTAGGGACTTCAGGGACCAGCCTCCTCCAGCAGGAGGCTGGTCCCTGAAGTCCTCAGAGTGTGAGATGGTTCATATGGCAGTAACATGTGGGAGATGTTCTTTGGTGCTGGTCCATGGAGAGACTTGTTCACAAGCAGAGCATAGGACACATGTGTGAAGGGTTAGAGTTAGGTACTTCCTGGTTCTAGTCAGGATAGCAGTGTTCTGGATGTACTGCAGCTGTCTCGTTTGGAGAGGCCAGTGAGCAGGACGTCACAGTAGTCTAACTCTCTATAAGTCTGGTTTTGAAAGTATACCTTTGATTTTTGCAATGTTTTAGATGGCAAGAAGCTGCAAATGTTATTGATTTGATGTGGCTGTTGAAGTTCAAGTCTGAGTCCATTATTACCCCTACATTTCTAGTCTGATTTGACTGTGACTGCTGACACTTTCTCTATGTTTCTGTGGGCCAATAATCTGTGTGGGTTCACAACTAATTACATTGGAGACTCTCACTGAAGGCAACAAAACTATGATTTAAGCTGCAGAGGCTGCACTAGCACTGACTAATGATGCAAGTGCTGGGATTTAGGTAGTGACCATTTAGATCAGAGAGAGTCATTTCAGGTTTAAACCAACTGGATCTCAGCATTGAACCTGTTAACCCAAATGAGAAACTCATGAGGCTCATTTCTGATTGGATAACCTTCTTGAGAACCATAACACCAAATTACAAATTACAAATGTAATTAAGAATAAATCAGCCTTATAATTGTGGTAAGTATAAGCCATTTATGATTTGAACATGTTTAGTTCTTATCTGGGGATGCAGTTAGGTCATGTTTATGGAATTTGAAATCAAAATCTTACACAAATCTGCCAAGCATCTGTGGTTTACTGAGGCAAGCCCTCAAACCAAAAAGGACATAACTAGAGTACATAATGTGGACAATCCCACATTTCACAATGACCTGTCAGCTCTGATAACCTCACGCCCAGGTGTCTCACACACATGCTATTTGCTCCGGTGTGTTCGGAAACCCCCTGTCCTCCTTTGTCCTGGGGATAAAGTCAAACATGTGAAATTGTGTCATTTTATATGAATATTTTCAAAGTTTAGCAGAGTTTGCATCACCACGGTTACAACACTTCTGCTTCTTCAGTTTGTCACATACATAATGCTATGCTGAAATAACACAACAGTATACACACATTTAACATATGTGAGATAATGTTGTAAAGTTTGGTATCTGTAGGTGATACTTTAAGAGGTGATCTTTACATCCCTATGAGAGAAAAATGCATTTGGATAAAACGGCCTTTGAAGATGCAGTTTCCCACATAAAAGGACACTGCTTAATGCAATACTGTGGAACCTTCCAGGCAAAGCAATAACATCAAGCTGAAAATTACATTGTGCATTTTTAACATTTTTGAACCCTGAGTCAGATGTTTTTCAAGAACTTCAAGGACAGAGGTGTGGGTTGAGCGAGAGGGAGATAACAGAACAAAGCCACAAATATGTGAATCAGTCAAAATACTGAGTTTTAAGAAAATGGTTCGTTGTTGAGCACAATAATTAAAAAATGACTCTAATATGTCCTTTTGGTGATAGAGTATCCAAAATTTGTACTCAGGTAAAAGTAATGTTACTTCAAAATAATATTGCTCAAGTAGAAGTACAAATTTGTGGTCCAAGAAATTAGGCAAGTAAGTAAGAAAACATTTGGTAAACCTCCTGCTTAAGTAAGAGTGACTTAAAGATGCACTGTGTAACTTTTCTCGTGGAGGGTCCGCCATCTGCTTATGTCCATGGAGATGTTATTGCTTTGCCTGGGATATTCCATTAAACAAATATATCTTGTATGACAGGTGTTGTTTTTTTTTTTCTCTATGGCAAAAACATGCATTATTACTGTGAGTGGGTCCACTTCTCCACAGATCTGACCTGTAACTTGACCTGGTGGCGATGTTGTTGATGAAGTTACACAGTGCACCTTTACAGAGTGACTTATATCTGATGTATAAATTCATTAGTGATTCACTGCACCTGGTGTTGAACTCACGTAGCCACAGCTGCCCTGGGGTAGCCTGATGAAAGTCAGGCTGCCCATCTGTGCCATCGTCCCCTCTGACCTCCAATCGCTCACACGTCACTTTCATAAACAGGACAGATGGTCTTGCACAAAAGCACGCACTGAATGAACATTTTATTGAAAAAGGTTGTATATGTAAATTGCTACATGATACATTGTGTTATAAAAAATACAAACACATTCAAAATTACAGTAATAAATACAAATTTCAATACAAAATCCTTGTGAAACTGGGGCACACAGCGTTTTTTGTTTTTTTTCTTTTGTAAGTGAGATATTGTGTTTTCCCCTAAAGACAAAATTCACTGTCACTGCAATGTGTAAAAACAGAGTGCTAAAGATACATACTTCCTCTTGCGAAGTGGGAAAATAACCCCAGCTTTAAGTCTTCTTCTTCAACAATACTAGAAACAATACTAACAACAATTCAAAAGGTGCTGTTTTGTTTTACACATGAAACGCAATTGACACTTTGCAATGACATCCTGCGTGAGGGGACTGCACGTATGTCTATGGCGGAATGTTACGCCGTTGCTGTGGTGACACAATGCACACGTTAGCAAACACAGTCTTATACGTTTTTAGATTTAAAACTCAAGGAGGAAAACACCCCTCCAGTCGATGACATCAGCTGCAAAGTACCAATAAGACACAATAATCTAACAAAGAGTTTTTCAACAGTGAATTTTTACATTTTTGTTCTTTACATTATTATAACGAAACAGATATGAACATTTATAACAGTCCCATTCACAACGTTGCTCTATGGGCGACGTCACACTCACTTAGTCCACTTGTTTATTTGGCTTGCCCCAGTACAAATAGGGTCAAAATACTTCCACTGTGTGCTGTCTGCATCTTATAGACTCATCGTGGTGAATAATTAGGATGCTCAGAATGCATAAGGTAAGTGAGGAATAACCATTTAAAATGAATTAGTTGTTTTTCACATTTAAAGTCTTTAAGGCAGGCCATGGCAGTTTATTCACAAATAATGTCCGCTTCATCTCTCCATCTCCTGAAGCTGTACCTGATGTTTGCTGTCCATGGAGAGCTGTGAGGTGCTCGTGTTGGAGCAACCTTCTCCTTTGACAAACCTTCTCAAATTTTCCATGATAAACCTTCGGAACTTCCTGGTCGCAAAATAGTACACCACCGGATCCAGGATACAGTTCAACCCCATCAGAATCAAAGTCACCTGATGCGTGTCGTTGAGGATCTGCAACGTGTTCCCTGACCAATCCACGTGCCCCCAGCCGTCTTGAATCTGCAACACCGCCAACACCCAGGGACCTTGGACAACATGATGCGGCAGGAAGCATAGAATGAACACGCCGACGACCGCTAGCAACATTTGCGTAGCCCTCCGTTTGACACCTCTTGCGCGTTTCACATTGGACAAAGTTCTGGTAGACTTCCTGGATAGGATTGTAGCGGATCGTATTTGCGATTGCGGCGGGTTTTGCGTGAGGAGGTTTTGCACGATCAGCAGGTTGCAAACGATGACCAGGACAAACATCACGAAAAACATACCGATGATGCCGAAATGCGTAGCGGCAACGGTTTTCTTCTGCGAGTCCGTTTGGTCCTGGTAGCCTTCGAAACAACGCGTCTTCCCATTGGAATCCATGTTGGTTCCAGGTGACAGCAGATACGGAATGGACATGCCGACTATCGCTAGCCAGATCAGGACGCAAATTACAATCCCGCGACATCTGCGATCCGAAGATACGGCATCGAGTGGTCGCGCGACGGCCCAGTACCGGTTGACACTTATCGCTCCCAAGAAAAGAATGGAAGAATAGGTGTTGATGAAGAACAGAGATCCAGTTAAGCGGCACATGAAGTCGGAATATATCCAATCGCCATGACGACTGTAGTAATCGACCCAAAACGGCAGCGCGCTCACGAACAGGAGGTCGGCGATGGTAAGGTTGGTCATGTAGATGCGGATTTCGCCCATGGCTTTAGCTTCGCGGAGGCAGCGGATGACGAAGAGGACATAGATGTTAGCGAGGAGGCCCAGGATGAAGATGAGGCCATAGACGGGAGGGAAGAGGACGTAGCGGAACTCCGAGTCCAGAAAGGAGGAGTCGTTGGCAGGCAGGGGGGTGAGCGCGGTCGGCTCTGTGGGGCCGAGGGTGGAGGGCAGCATCGTGGCTTACTGTGAAAACAAAAGAGGATGTGTTTAAAAGAAGAGCACTGGGTTTAAAATAGAAGTGGTTTGTTCATGTTTGTCAGAAACGGGTAGCACTCAGTTACTTTTACTTGAGGAACCTATTACATAATACTTTTTTGTTTTTTCTGCTTGTATGTTTGTTCATCTCCTCATGTAAAAAGCCTGTTTAGGTATCTTGAAAAGCACTATACAAGTGTTATGTATTATTATTATTATTATTATTATGTACTTTTCTGGCTGCATACTCTTACTCCTCCTTGAGCAATGTTTTTATTGAAGTAACAGTATTCTTACTTGAGTCAAAGTTGAGTTCCTCTTCCCAATTTGAGTAATTTTACCAGTGCCTTGAGCTTTATGCTGACAGTAAGAAATTATTTTAATATTTGTGTTTCTTGCAGCATTGCTTCAGATACGAAAATAACAGATTTTGAGCATTATTTAAAGTTTTGTCCTTCAAATTACATTAACTTTAAATTATAAATCAGATGTTACATTCCAACAGTTACTCTTTAAGTTACTTTTACTCAAGTAGTATTTTTCTCAAATATTTTTTTACTCCTCCGTGAATAATTTCAACTTTATACTTCTACTTGAGTAATATTATTTTGAAGTAACACTATTCTTACTCTTACTTATGTACAATTTTGGCTACTTTGGCCACCTCTGCTGATAAACACAAATGCAAATTTAAAGGTGAAGGGGTACCCCACCTGCTTACAGATGTTTTTATTGCTGAAAATACAGTTATTGTTATACATATACTAGTTTTTTGTTTTTTTTTTAAATGTATTTGTTTTATAATAGCCCACTTTGAAACTTTAGGATCCACACACTGCTGTTACTCATGTACTTTTCCTGTAGTCCTGCAGCAGTTTCATCATTGTGTGAAACATAAATGCTCTCCCACTGGGGTGTAGACTCTCATTTGACCTGGAGGAGTGCCTCCTCCTGTTTGTTTCGGTAATGTCGGTAAGGAATCTTTATGTGGCTATAATATTCCACATTATGACATAAAACGTATCTGTCAGCATTGGAGATAGTGTAGTTTTAACCTTCTATCTCTGTGGATTCATGCAGGTAACCAGAAACCTTTAATTTTCATATTGCACCTGTCATAACAGTACAAGTCTTGTCTTGTGAGCATACTTTGATTGTAATTTCACTTGTGTTATAATGTGACTCAGCATATCTTGACTTCCAGGATTCAGCAGTGACACATGTATGCTCCACCCACAAACACACACATGCAAACACACACGCACACACACACACACATCCTGGGGTGTGGGAACTTCAGATGAGGTAAGGCCATGGAAGTGACGAAGGATTGGCCAACTGCATCCTCCAAAGCACATGTGTGAAAGATGTAAGGTTTAGACATGGTCCTTGTGACATACACAGAAGACAAGTGTTTTGTATTTGAGAACTATGTGCACATTTACATGGACATACAATCAGATAACTACAATAATCAGACAGTTGGATGTGATTATTGGTGTTTAGATTATCACAAACACTATGCTAAAGATTAAAGGTCATTGATTGACTGGATCAACCAAAGACCTTTAATCTTTGGTATTTTCTCTTTCAGTTTTGTCTTTGCCTCATTAGTTTGGCCTTTATGCATTATTTCCTTTGTCTAAACCTGTACAGACGTGAACAGTCAGTGAGAAATCAGATTACTCTCATCAGATGGAACTGGTTAGATTGAATTTCAATTTAATTCAATTTCATTTATATAGCACATTGAAATACAACTTCAGCTTCTTAAAGTGCTTCACATAAAAAGTCATATAAAGATAATCTATATCCAGCAGATAGTTTACAGCTCATGTCTCACACACTTTGTTTCAACCTTTCGACCTTTCAAGGCACTAGAAGGAGTTTACATCAAGGAACCACTCATCCATTCACACACACATCACACATTCATACACCAGTGTACACAGACACTGAGGGCGAGGCAGGTTAAGTGTCTTGCCCAAGTACACATCAACACTACTCATCTGTGGGAGCTGGAATTGTACCGCCAACCTGTGAGTCAGTGGCTGCTCTACCAAACAACAACATCCAAACTCATTATTGATACGGACTTTGCTTCTTAAAGGGGCACTGTGTAACTTTTCTGAATGGCTTTCCACCATTTGCTTTGTCTGGAATGTTCCACACTATGGCATTAAACTTGTATAACACGTGAAATGAGTTGTCTAAGATATAACATGCACTTTAAATTCAGCTTTGGTACATGGGACATTTTATTGTTGACTCTTGGATCTTCCTGTTTTGGTGTAAGAGTAAACGTACACCAAATCTGATCTTTTCACCAACACCAAAACTGAACAGGCTCGTCTGAAATGTGAAGCTGAGGTGTCTTGCTCAATGGCACAACACACATATGCAACATTTATGAATGAGTTGGAATTTTTTTCTTTCTAATTTGTATGCATGTTTGTACTCGTTAACCCTGAACCATCCCAAGAATCACAACAGAAGCAGAGCAAGCAACACGTGTGAGAGTTTTGTGAACAAAAAACGTATTTGGCATCATAACAGTGAAGTTTATATCGATTATTCATAATTCCAAAGGGGAAATACTCTCCCACTCTCAGTTTGAACCATTTTAAACACCTCTGAGCCACGGTCGTCTTTCTCACTGATTATTTTGTAGTTAAAATGAATTCTCGCATTGGCTTCTGTCATATAAAGATATAGGAAAAGAGCCAGTCTTTTCAACGGCTCTTTAATATGAACGGATCCACTGTTACTGCGCACTTCACTGACAGACGACACTAATTTAAAAAAAGGATTAAGAATTAGGATTAAATTTGCTGTATTTTACAAATTTGCATCTTTAAATTGTTAAGATTGTTGAAGGTTATAAAAAGTCATAAAAGTCTCAGTCATGAAGTTGAAAGTAAAAGTCAGTGTTCAAAGTCTACAGCTGTGAATCGTTAAAATGCATTATTTCAAAGCATGTAAAAGCAGATATGCATTCATGGAATAGAATTACTTCAATTCAGAATTTTAATCCTGACCTGTTTGTTTTTTTGTTTTTTTCTTTAGATTTTGTTATTATAGTTCTGATATAGTAATCAGTTGTTATTATTATTATTATTATTATTATTATTATTATTATTATTATTATTATTATTATTATTATTATTATTATTATTATTATATTTTATTTTATTTTGAATTTTTTTACTTTTATTGCCACAAATAAATAGACAATTCACAACAAAACTGTCCTGAGAATGAGCTTTCACATGGCTATACATAACTGCATTTTTTTTCAAGATATAATAAAACAGATGTTACGGCATAAGTGTTCTATTCGAGAAAGTCAATAACTTCCTTTAAAAAAAAAATTGCACTTTTAGTTGTAGTTGAGCAGTTAACAGTTCCGTCATATAAACATGTCTGATTTTCGATATCCACTGATCCATGGAAGGTGGTTCAGGTTTCAGTCAGTGGGTCGTGATAATTTTTCTTGCCGTCACCAGGAGAAAATGCAACACTAAACACTGATCATGAGAGAGACCAAAAAGATCAGTGGGGCCAAGGAGAAGTCAGCTGTTAATGTATTCAGCCGAGTTCTAAAGAATCTTAATCTTCTTTAAACTCCTTCCAGATTTGACTTTTCACTCCTCTATGACAACCACAGAAAGTGCTCATCATCCAATCATTTGTGTTATCTTATCATTTGGCAGGATAACAGCAGTAAAACTATTAAAATAGTACTTAACAGACAGATTTCAAATTTTGCTTCTGGGCAGAGCATTGCACAGAATCTTTAAGCTAACCGTAAAGAGTGTTTGAATAGGCCCCAGGAGACATCGCTAACATACTCAAACATGCATGGATGACATCTACAACCTCTTCAGGCACGTTTTTGATGAGGGAACAACATAAAATATAACATGAGAGAAAGCAAAAATTATTGATTTTGCCCCCTCTTTAAATAAAGCCTCAGATAGTATAGGTGTTTAAGTATTACAGGACATTAATGAGGATGTTTTTCATTTATTTATTTATTTTTTTTTATTTATTTATTTATTTATTTTTTCAGTTGTTGAGCCTATTCTAATACAATCCCAGTCCCAGCTTTATAATATAATTTCTTAACAGTAAATACTAGTACAGTTCTAGATTTTAATAAGCCGTTGTCATGGTAACAACATTAAAAATATTAAAATAGTACTTCACAGACATATTTAAAATAGTTTGAAAAGTTAAAAAAATAAAATAAAAATCTACTGTGAAAAATCATTTGAGACATCAAATAGGATTTTTTTGTATACATATTATAAATATTAAAAAAATATATAACATGTAATAATATAACATATTTAAAATATTTTGATTGAAAATAAATAAATACAATTCTCAAAACCAGTTCAATTAAATCCAAGTTATTTTGCCCATTGGGTTCAACTTTCTGTTACATGCAACATTTTGAGGATTTTGGCCCATTCAAAAGATGGTCTAATATTCTGTAATGCTGTTTTATGTGACACTTGGTTGCTATGCCGACAAGTGGAGGTTTTAAAGGTTCAATTGCTCAGTTCCTGGTCTGTTTTGGAGACTGGCTCTAGGAGTTCAAACTGCTGTTGTTCTGCTCTTGTTTTGACGTGTTGCAGCCTACAGTAGCCCTTGTGTTCACTAAATAAACATCTACAAGAAATTCAGTGTGGATCCTTACACCAGAACGCTACAATATTTTAAATTGTCAATCACTATAGAAACAACACCCAATTGAATCATTTCCCTGTAAATCAACCCAAGCCAGTGTCTTACCTGTGCAGTGTTGTCTCTTCTGTCACGGTACAGATTAGACTGAACACAAAACTCACTCCAGATTGTGTGAAGTAGTGGGCGGAGTCAGCATAAGGAGGAGGAGTAAAGAAAAAAAAACCTAGATTGCTCAACTCTCACACTTCTCCCCATGCCTCAGACACTACGGCAATCCTGGGAATTCACAGCATAAAACATCATTCCCTTTTATGATAATATGATCATGTGGGAGTTATGAAGGATTACAGGAAGTGAGAACAAAAGACAGGGGTGTTTTACCTCTACGGGGGATTCACTGCTAACACAAAACATATTTAGATGACCATGTTACTTTTTATTATTAACTTGTTTTATAGTTTCACTTTCACTTCACTCTGGGTCACCCCCTCTCTTTGTTCCCTATGTTAAGTCGCTCCCCCTGCCGAGCGCTATCACAACACAATCAGCATGCATCTCGCTAATGAAATTACTGCACATCAAATCAGGTCAGCTTGTTGTGTAGAATTTTGTATCATGTTTTTGTATATTCATGGGGAATTGTTGTGTGGGAGCATGGATGACTTAGACTTGTGGGCGGAGCTTTCCACAAAATCTTACAGCTAACTATAGGGAGGGATCGAACACGGCCCAGGAGAGATTGCATTGATGATGTCTAAAACCTCTTCAGACATGTCAGACATGTTTTATATATATATATATATATATATATATATATATATATATATATATATATATATATATATATATATATATATATATATATATATATATATATATATATATTCCAGTCAGTTTGGTCACCCATTCAAGACAATTATATTCTCCACCCATCCCCTTCATATTTTGTCCATACATGCAAATATGTCTCTATGAAACAGTTAAATCCATGTTGCTACTATAGGTGAGTGCATGTTTGGTTTGACCATGACCAGTTTTTCATTTGAGCTTTAAAAGAACTGTACATGGGACATTACCGGGAGACAATTCCACAGGTTCCCACCTTGGACAGATAATACATTCTGACCAAAGGTGGTCCGTCTGTGGGGGATTAGCAGGTCACCTCTGGTGTTGGCTCTTTGCTAGATTGTCTTTATATTTAATGTACTCCTTTAAAGTTGGTGGTGCAAGGGAGTGTAGGACCTTATAAATTAGACAAGCTCTTTTGTGGTTGACCATGTTGTTAAAGTCCAAGAGTCTATGTTTTTTCAGAATGTGACAGTGATAGTGGGAAATGGGTTTTTTATCAAGTATTTTTAGACTTCTTTTATAGAGGTTTTCAAAGTTTTAAGTGTTGTGGGACAGGCAAGAGACCAAGTAGTTAAACAATAGTCTATGTGGGAGATGATCATAGAGTAGAAGCAGGTTTTAGCAGCAGTCATGTTTAAGTTATTTCGGATGTGGCGAGAATTCTGATTATTGAACTTAATTACCTGGGAGACTTTTTTTACTCCAAGGTATTTAAATTCTGAGACCAGATCAAGCTCGACACCGTTAAGAAAGACATTGGGTTGCTTTAGTTCAGTGTGATGTTTTGAAAAGTACATACAGACCGTTTTAGTGGTGTTTAACAAGAGGACACGAATCCTTAAGCCAGTCATGCACCAACAATAAGGCAGGTGTGAGGTCATCAGCAGCTTGCTGAACGTTTTGGTTTGAGTGTATATGACTGCATCATCCGCATACATCTGTGAAAATACATTTGGACAAGCATTTAGTAAGTTATTGATAAAGAGAGAAAATAAAACTGGCCCAAGCATCGACCCCTGTGTGACTCCAACATCACTGTCTAAACTTGAAGACTTCACACCATCAACTACCACATACTGTTTCCTGTGGGACAGATGTAAACCATTAAAGAGCTTGGCTGGAGATGTTAAACTGAGTCAACATGGAAAGCAAGATCTGGTGGTTTACGGAGTCGAAGGCTTTCTTTAAGTCTAAGAAGACAGCCCCAACACAGGGACTCCTATCCAGCAAGCTCTTAATATTTTCTGTTAACACACACAGGGCAGTGTCTGTGGAGTGATGGGTAGAAAAGCCAAACTGTAATGGATGTAAGGAGGGTTTGGTGTTTTCTAGGTGAGCAGTGAGAAGCTTGTCTACCCATTTCTCAGCTATTTTCGATATAACAGGAAGGATGCTTATAGATCGATAATTAGCCATGTTTGTTTTAGCACCTGAATTGGTGTTACTGGTGTTATCATGAATTTTGCTAAATCTGCCCTTATGTGTGACGCATTTGCAAAGTTGTACATTACCTTCCAAAGGTACGTTTCAGATGTATTTAGCGCCAAGTATTTTAATGCATTTATAAAGCTTCAAGTCTCTACGAGAAGGAACAATAAAGTTAAGTCCAACAAACTGAGGAGCAGCCAGGGGGCATCTGGATTTGAACCAGAGAGCTCTTGATCTGCAGTCAAATGCTCTACCACTGAGCTATACCCCCTTACTTTAAACTAAATAATAGATAAACTGTGAGCCATTATGAATGCTGTTCTAGCATTTGAACACTTGACCCCACCTAAAAGCTACTTCAAGCCGGATTTGAACCAGCAACCTAAGGATTTCTGCTGTTTAATCTACAGTCCCCTGCTCTACCAACTAAGCTATCGAATGCACAATGTTGGGTTTTCGAGCTCTAGAAAACCTCTGGCAAGAGAAAGGAGGATCTGGTAAATGTCAGTTTCCTCAATATGTCAACCCTGTGTTTAGTTTGTATTGTCGCTGCTGTGTTTTATGGGTTCTCAGACTTTTCTTGAGCTGCTGTGGTGTGATTCAGATCAAGGTGCATTTTTGTATTTTCAAAGTTGTATATCACATTCCAAATGTGATATACAACTGTGATATCCAACTTCTTGATCTGCAGTCAAATGCTCTACCACTGAGCTATACCCCCTTTGAAAAACTAAATAGTAGATAAACTGTGAGCCATCATGAATGTTCTAGCATATGAACGCTTGACCTGTGTGACGCCACCAAAAAGATCTTTCGAGCTAGATACAAACCACCAACCTAAGGATTCCAGCTGTTTAGAACACAGTCCTCCACTCTACCAACTGAGCTATTGAGGGCACAAAGTTGGGTTTTTGAGCTCTGGATAAATCTCTGGCAAGAGAAAGGAGGATCTGGTAAATGCCATCGCTGAGTTGCAGACAGCAGAGAAACTGAGGAGCAGCCAGGGGGCACCCAGATTTGAACTGGAGACCTCTTGATCTGCAGTCAAATGCTCTACCACTGAGCTATACCCCCTAACTTAATAGTGTTTTATGAATTATCAGAGACTTTTCTTGAGCTGGTGTGGTGGGATTTAGATCAAGGTGCAAAGCAAAGGAAGGATTCTGTCTTTTCTGGGGATTCTCGAGATGATTAAAATAATTTATCCTGTGATTTGTCCTGTTTTTTAGCTCTCTTAGATCTATTGAAGGCCCATTTTGGATATCCACAAGCAGAGAGGGCTTTCTCCACATTTTGCTCCTCTTTCACTTTTCCCTCTGTGTTAGTAGGCACCACTTGAGCTCTGTGGTGTAGTGTTCCGGATCACTCCGAGTTTGTGCTGCAGTGGATGGTGTGAGTCAAACAGCAGGTATTGGTCCATATGTATAGGCTTCCTGTAAACTTCTACCTGGAGTCGCCTGGCCTCTCCTATTGTTACTGCACAAACTAAAAAGGCCAGTTTGTTCTCCTTGGCTTCTTCCCATGTGAACTTGACAAAACTCCGAGCCATAAACAAAATAATGTAGTCTACTCCATTCAGTGAGGAGTGCAGTGAGTGTTACATTGGAGAAACTAAACAGCTACTCCATAAGAGGATGTAACAACACCGGTGGGAGAGTTCCTCTGGACCCCAGTCTGCTGTACAGCTCCATCTCAAAGACAATAACCACTCCTTTGAAGATAGTAAAGTTCCCATCTGAGCCAGAGAAAAGAAATGGTTTGAGAGAGGAGTTAAAGAAGCTTTTTTTGTTAGGAAAGAGAATCCTTCCTTAAACAGAAATGGGGGCCTGAGACATAATCTCTCCCCATCTACAACTCCATCCTCATACCCAGAACAATGAGAAGAATAGCGGGGTCGTTAAGGGCTGAATAGGGTAGTTTCAGCTGAAACTGGAGACAATAGCTGTTTACAGTTTCAGTGTAGTTAGCCCCTCCCCTCAGATAGAGCTAAAGGCAGTGGCCACCAGCAATCTGACCAGAACTGAAGAAGCGGCTTGGATGAGCAGCAAAAAGTCTTCACTCCTACAAGATTTGTCCAGTTGACAGATTTAACTTCATTGTTTGCTATGGATCAGACCTGGACAACTGAGGGTATACACCAGGGGTCACCAACCCTGTGCCCGCGGGCGCCATGTCGCCCCCAAGCCCCACATGAGTCGCCCGCAGACCAGTTCTAAAAATAGCACAACTCACTGCATCTAAAATTTAATTTTATTCTGTTGCTATTTTTTTAATCACCCTTGCGTTTATATAGATTTAAAAATGACAATATCTTAAACATATGTTCATTATACGTGAAGTATAGATAGATAAGTTAAGGTGAACTTTGACCTACTCACTTCAAAGGTCAGTATTGTGCGCGTGACAAAACCAGTGCTCCGCTCGCGAGCGCTGTGAGGATGCGCTGAATGCAGTTTCTTACTCCATGGTAGAAAATAAAGAGATCACTTTCACAACGATTTAAGACTGTAAAAGAAACCTGCGCGTATCTCATCTGCGGAGCGACTGTGGCGACGGCAAAGCGGCACAATGTGGAGGGACACTTCACTATGTCTCACAAACGCAGCTTTGGGTAAACACCAGGCTTTTTCCACGACACCGGTGAAAAAGTCACACAACGCAACCGAAATTTATTTAAAAATATGTACGCTTATTTTTCTTTAACATTACATAATTGATAACTTTATGAAACATGGTGCAATGTATATTATTTATGTTTTGTTAAAAAGGTTTGTCAATGGATAGTGAAAATGGGATACTTTTCCTATGAGATGTAGTGATGTAAGTGTCATCTGGAAATTTAACAATTACTAAGATTAGTAAAGTTAAAGTGCTGAATACTGATATCTGTTTCCCTCCTTGCTCATCGTTGATAATTATTTTGAGAAATCATTAATGTGATCAGTGTCTTGCAACGTGATCAGTGTGTTCACATAGATGATTATCATTTATCATTGTTAATAATTTATAACTAAAGACAAACTGAGCAAATGTGTTATTTCAGAAGAGCGTCTCAAACTGGTAGCCCTTCGTATGACTCAGTGCCCATAAAGTAGCTCTCAGGTTAAAAAAGGTTGGTGACCCCTGGTATACACAGACAAAGCTTGTAGTCCAACTAAGTGTGGACCAGCCAGGGGGCATCTGGATTTGAACCAGAGACCTCTTGATCTGCAGTCAAATGCTCTACCACTGAGCTATACCCCCTTACAGGAACCTAAATAGTAGATGAACTGTGAGCCATTATGAATGCTGTTCTAGCATTTGAACGCTTGACCCCACCTAAAAGCTCCTTGGTGGTATTATTCACCAAGTATTTTAATGCAGTGGTCCCCAACCACCGGGCTGTGGACCGGTACCTGTCCGTGGATCAATTGTTACCAGGCCACCGGCCGTCCAAGAAATAATTAATTATTTCCATTGCATTTATTATCTGAGTCTGAACAATCGTTTATTTTGAAAACACAACCCAACAACTTAACCACTTAGCATTCCGACGGCCCGCCTGCGACTGGATATAAAGATCTGTGCGTAAAATTACGCGCGCGTATTGCGTAATTTTACGCAGCAGTTTTAAACATGACGAAACGGACAAAACAAAGGAAGTACGAGACCGAGGACACTGTGGATGTTTGTACAAGTTAAACTAGAGGCATCTCGGACCTGGAGCGGTTCGTGAAGATCTCATGGTGGACTCAGGAGCAGAGGACCTTATGTTTTGATGGACTGGATGTTCCTGATCGGTAAGCGTGGTTTATTCTGCTATTAACTTAATTATGAGTCAAATGTGTATCATGTGTAATCATTAGCATTAGCTAATGCCAAACTGCGCCCCCCGACCACGCACACACCACTTGGGTGAAGTGTCTTGCCTAAGGACACAATGACAGAAATTGGTCCGAGTGGGACTCGAAAGCTCTAACCACTGAGCCACTGTTGCAGAAGGACTGTGTCACTGTACAATCATGTACAGTGTGTTCTTAGTTTCCAGTGTGTGTTTGTTTACATTTTGAAGTGTGTGTGTGTTTGTTCACTGTTTGCAGTGTGTGGTTTGTAAATATATATTTATTTTGACCCATACCACTTGTTTTGACTGTATTTTATATACAAATATAAATTTTGTATTGTGTTTTGATATGATATATAAATGTACAGTAATAGAGCAGCTGGGTGTGCAGATACAGATTCCTCTCAGTGTGAGTTTTCAGTAGAGCCTTGTTGATGTCTGTGGGTTGAAACATTCAAAAGTTGTTGCACTTTTTCCAAACGTTCTCCAAATGTCTTCATTCATAGGTTCATAGGTTTGGAGAGGCCTGGACTTACTCATGATAAAATGATTGTAAAACTCTAACTTTTATAGGTATTGACCTCAAATTTGAAATGTAAGTGGTCAACAATCTTGTCAGTTGAGATATAGTGTATTTTTGTCCCCAGCTCCTACTGTAGCTTTCTACACCTTCATTTTCACAAAAAATTTTTGGTGAGGATGAGAAAAAATCTTTTTTATGTGTGTTCCAAAGTGTATAAATGCTCAGCAGACAAACTTACAGTGATTCTGACACCTGTGGGTAAAATTATACGGTGTTACCTTTACAAAGACCCCAAACTAGTGCAGTTACTGCTGAGGGTTCAATAATAGTGATTATTTTAATTTGGAGAGGTCAGAACAAAGGCAATTTCACCAAAATGACCCGGAATACGAAGGGGTTTTTAACCCACAAATTAGCAAAATGAGTAAACGGGGGTTTTCTTTCCCCCGGTCAATGGTAAAATTTTCAAGCGTTGGCCGGTCCACGGTGATAAAAAGGTTGGGGACCACTGTTTTAATGCATTTATAAAGCCTCAAGGTTCTACGAGAAGGAACAATAAAGTAAAATCCAACACACTGAGGAGCAGCCAGGGGGCATCCGGATTTGAACCGGAGACCTCTTGATCTGCAGTCAAATGCTCTACCACTGAGCTATACCCCCTCACATGAAACAAAATAGTAGATAGACTGTGAGCCATCATGAATGTTGTTCTAGCATATGAACGTTTGACCTCACCTAAAAGTTCCTTCGAGCCGGATTTGAACCAGCGACCTAAGGATTTCAGCTGTTCAGTCTACAGTCCTCCGCTCTACCAACTGAGCTATCGAAGGTACGATGTTGGGTTTTCGAGCTCTAGATAAACCTCTGGCAAGAGAAAGGAGGATCTGGTAAATGTCAGTGTTCTCAATACATCAACCCTGTGTTTAGTTTGTATTGTCTCTGCTGTGTTTTATGGGTTCTCAGACTTTTCTTGAGCTGCTGTGGTGTGATTCAGATCAAGGTGCATTTTTGTATTTGCAAAGTTGTATATTACATTCCAAATGTGATATACAACTTCTTGATCTGCAGTCAAATTCTCTACCGCTGAGCTATACCCTCTTCCAAAAAACTAAATAGTAGTTTAGTTTGTATTGTCTCTGCTGTGTTTTATGAGTTATCAGAGACTTCTTGAGCTGGTGTGGTGGGATTTAGATCAAGGTGCAAAGCAAAGGAAGGATTCTGTCTTTTCTGGGAATTCTCGAGATGATTCAAGTTATTTATCATTTTTCTAAATATGCTCTTATGTGTGATGTATTGCAAAGTTGTATATTACCTTCCAAAGGTACGCTTCAGATGTATTTAGCACCAAGTATTTTAATGCATTTATAAAGCCTCAAGGTTCTATGAGAAGGAACAATAAAGTTAAGTCCAACAAACTGAGGAGCAGTCAGGGGGCATCTGGATTTGAACCAGAGACCTCTTGATCTGCAGTCAAATGCTCTACCACTGAGCTATTCCCCCTAACGTGAAGTTGAATAGTAGACAGACTGTGAGCCATTATGAATGCTGTTCCAGCATTTGAACACTTGACCTGTTTAACCCCACCTAAGAAAGGAGGATCTGGTAAATGTCAGTGTTCTCAATATATCAACCCTGTGTTTAGTTTGTATTGTCTCTGCTGTGTTTTATGGGTTCTCACAGACTTTTCTTGAACTGCTGTGGTGGGATTCAGAGCAAGTATTTTAATGCATTTATAAAGCCTCAAGGTTCTACGAGAAGGAACAATAAAGTTCAGTCCAAAAAACTGAGGTTCATAGTCCAAAGTTCATAGTCCAACAAACCCCCTTCCACCAAGCTAAATAGTAGATGAACTCTGAGCCATCATGAATGTTGTTCTAGCATTTGAACGCTTGACCTGTCTGAAAAAGATCCTTCGAGCCGGATTTGAACCAGCGACCTAAGGATTTCAGCTCTTGAGTCTACAGTTTGTTTGTTTTTTTGTTGTTTTTTTTTACTTTTATTATCAAAAATATAATTTCATAAAATCACAGTACAAAATACATTGGGGCAAGTGGGGGAGAGGACGGGGGGATGGAAACACACATGGTGGAAAATGGGAAACATACAAGAAATAATAAATAAATGTGTACATGTACATCACAAGACAGGCGACACTGGGGCAAGTAGGGAGGGTGCGGGGTTGGATAGGACACATGGGGGGCGGGGCGGACTGGGACATGATTTGAGAAATAATTGAATAAACAATCTTTGCGCATTTTGGTTTCAGTCTTTCAGGACCTGAGGTGGGGTGGGGGATGGGGTGAGTGATCAAAAGTGAAAGTCCAAATGTCCTTGGGGGGTGACGAGGGTGTTGCGGGGGAGCAGGGTCTTGTTAAAATGGTGGGGGATGGCTATGTGAAGGTGTTGGAGGTGGGTGGTAAGGTGGTTCGTGAACAGGGTCCAGTGGGGGGCGGTGCGCTGATCGTACAGGTGGAGGTTTCTGACGAAGAAGATGGTGTACCGGGCTATGGACATGATGAGTTTGACGAGGGGGAGGTTGGGTCTGGATGGCTGATCAGGTGGACGGTCGGGCGGGCGGTGATGGTGGCGATGTTCTGGAGGACGTGGGTCTGGGGTGCGGTGATCCGGGGTGCGGTGATCCAGGGTGCGGTGATCCGGGATGCGGTGATCCGGGGTGCGGTGATCCGGGATGCGGTGATCCGGGGTGCGGTGATCCGGGGTGCGGTGATCCGGGGTGCGGTGATCCGAGGTGCGGTGATCCGGGGTGCGGTGATCCGGGGTGCGGTGATCTGGGGTGTGGTAATCTGGGGTGCGCTGGTCCGATGGGTGGTCTGGGGTGTGGTGATCTGGGGTGCGCTGGTCCGGTGGGTGTCCCGGAGTGTGATGGGTGAGCACCTGGCCTGCCGCACGATGGTCCGGGCGATGGTCAGCTGAAGCGGCTGGAGCGACGACAGCTGGGCTGTGGTGGGCTCCGGCGATGAGCTGACGGTCGGCCGCGGCGCCGGGGCGGTGGTCGGCTCCAGGGCGCCCCCTTCCGGCCCCGAACAGGAGAGACCAGTGCTCTTGGTCGTCCCCTCCCAGGGCCGCTGGCGGTGGGAGACTCCAGTCCAGCCTCCGGGCGAGGAGGTCCTGGACCCGGACCCAGAAGCGGCGGGCGGCACCACATTTGCAAAAAAGATGTATGAGAGTCTCAGGGGATTCCCCGCACACTGGGCAGTCTCTGCCATACACCGTGGGGCTGATGGCGTGTAACTGTATGCACGTGTAAATCAGTCTGTGTTTCAATTTAATTCAAAGTTACTGACTATATGTGGTAAACCATTCGAATGTGTAGGCCCAGATGGATGTGATGTCGTGCGAGGGGAATGTCTGTGACCATTTGTGTTCTGCCGCGGGACGTCTGAAGACTCCAGGGATCAGCACTCTGTAACATGCTCGGGTGTTCATCTCGGTCAGCTTCTTCCACACGGTCCCGCCCGCCCAAACGTCAAAGTCGAAGCCGGCGGCGGGGGAGTTGACTCCTCCCGTCCCCGGCCCGGGGGTGCTCCCCCTGAGGGCCGGCGCACCGCGGAGCAGAGCGCCTTCCCCCAGGAGGGACCCCCATTTGACTCCAACGTTCAGGCGGACGGGCTCGACAGGAGGTCCGGGTTGAACCGCAGGGGGATGCTGGACAGCTGCCCGGCCGTGGCCGGCGCGGCGATCGCCAAGGGCCTCAGCGCCCACCACGCCGCCCACGCCTCCCGTTTGAATGGGGGCAGGCTGTCCAGCATCGAGGGCGGCAGCATCTGGCAGAGCCTGTACACTCCCTGGCTGCCCCCCAAGCCCATGGCTTGGCCGAAAAAGGGTTTCCAGGGGGCATGACAGTGGGGGTCCAGGAACCTGCGGACAAGTTTCAGTCTGAGGCTGTTCTTTTTGGTGACCAGGTCCACAAGCCCTAGACCCCCTCTGTCGTAGCCCCCCACGATGGTGTCGTGGGCCACCAGCGCTCTCTCCCTCTTCCAGATGAAGCGGCTGAGGGCCACGCTCAGTCGGTTGGCGACGTCACCCGGCAGGTGGAGCACCGTTAGCGCATGCACCAGCGTGGACACACAGAGGGCATTGACGACCAGCACTTTTCCCTTTACAGTGAGCGTCCTGAGGTTCCAGAGCGAGATGGTCCGCCTGATCTTCAGCAGGGATTTCTCCCACTGCTTCTCGGCGCAGACCACCTCGTCCTTCCCCATCAGGACGCCCAGTACTCGGTACTGGTCATCGGCCCTCCGCATGTCCATGCTGAGGCGCGCTGGGGCGACGTCGCCGCAGAACGACACCGATGTTTTTGACCAGTTCACCTCCCCGCCCGAGGCTAGGCAGTAGACGCCTAGCTCGTGGAGAGCCGCTTCCAGGCTCTCCACATCTCGGATGAAGAGGTTGGTGTCGTCTGCGTACTGAATGACCCTCAGCTCGCCTCCAGAGGGAGAAACGATGCCATGGGCGTGGGGGTTCTTCTTGATGAGTGCGGCTAGGGGCTCCGCCACGATGCTGTACAGAAGAGAGGAGAGGGGACAGCCCTGCCTCACCGATCTGCTTAATGAGAAGGTGTCAGTCAGCGAACCATTGCACTTCACTCTCGACCGGGCATTTTGGTAGAGGAGTTGGATCCATGCAATGAAAGTGTCGCCAAACCTGAACCTCCGCAAGACGTCCCACAGGAATGAGTGTTCCACCCTGTCGAACGCCTTGCGGAAGTCCACGCTGACATGTACCCCCCCCCTGTGTGGTGCATGTGTCTGATGAGGTACTTGTTGGTGAGGATGTTGTCAGCAATGTCCCGGTGCGGAATACTATATGACTGGGCCGGACTGATGACGAACGCGATGACTAATGGCGGTTGGCGAGAATTTTGGTGAGTATCTTGTAGTCGGTGTTGAGCAATGAAATGGGTCTGTAGTTTTCTAAATCCAATTTACTGTCCTTTTTGTGTAGTAATGTAATGACGCCAGTGCAGAATGATGCAGAAACGCGGTTCTCAGATTGCATCTGCGTGTATAGTGACTGCAGTGTGGGCGCGATGCAGTGAGCGAAAGTCTTATAAAACTCACTCGTGAGGCCATCCTGACCGGAACTCTTGTTATTGTTTGTGTGTATGTGTCTTGTATGTTCCCCATTTTCCACCATGTGTGTTTCCATCCCTCCGCCCCCCCCACTTGCCCCAATGTACTTTGTACTGTGATTTTATGAAATGATATTTTTGATAATAAAAGTAAAGAAAAAAAGTACAACATTGTTTTTTTTTTTAGTTCTCGATAAATCTCTGGCAAGAGAAAGGAGGATCTGGTAAATGTCAATGCTGAGGAGCAGACAGCAGACAAATTGAGGAGGAGCTAGGGGGCATTCAGATTTGAACTGGAGACCTCTTGATCTGCAGTCAAATGCTCTACCACTGAGCTATACCCCCTTCTACGAACTGAAATAGTAGATAAACTGTGAGCGATTATGAATACTCTTTTTGCATTTGAATGCCTGATCTGTTTGACACCACCTAAAAGATCCTTCGAGCCGGATTTGAACCAGCGACCTAAGGATTTCAGCTCTTGAGTCTACAGTTCTCCGCTCTACCAAAAGAAATGTTGACGGCTAGAAATTTGGTCTTTGAGCTCTGGATAAATCTCTGGCAAGAGAAAGGATGATCTGGTAAATGTCAGTGTTGGTGCCAAATCTAGCATTGCTTCTCAATATATCAACCCTGTGTTTAGTTTGTATTGTCTCTGCTGTGTTTTATACCCTTATGTGTGATGTATTGCAAAGTTGTATATTACCTTCCAAAGGTATGTTTCAGATGTATTTATCACCAAGTATTTTAATGCATTTATAAAGCCTCAAGGTTCTACGAGAAGGAACAATAAAGTTAAGTCCACCAAACTGAGAAGCAGCCAGGGGGCATCTGGATTTGAACCAGAGACCTCTTGATCTGCAGTCAAATGCTCTACCACTGAGCTATACCCCCTTCCATGAAACTAAATAATAGATACACCATGAGCCATTAAGAATGCTGTTCTTGCATTTGAACGCTTGACCTGTTTGACCCCACCTAAAACATCCTTCGAGCCGGATTTGAACCAGCGACCTAAGGATTTCAGCTGTTTAGTCTACAGTCCTCCGCTCTACCAACTGAGCTATCGAAGGCACAACGGCTGGACATCCTGATGAGGAAAGAAGAGGTGGTCTGCGCCGAGAAGCAGTTGGAGAAATCCCTACTGAAGATCGGGCAGACCATCTCGCTCTGGAACCTCAGGGCGCTCACTGCAAAAGGGAAGGTGTTGGTCGTCAGCGCCCTCTGCATGTCCACGCTGGTGTACGCGCTAACAGTGCTCCACCTGCCGGGCGACGTCGCAAACAGACTGAGAGGGACCGTTGGCCGCTTCATTTGGACAATGCGTGTGTGAGTGGTTCTTTGAGTGTCTTGAAGATGGAAAAGCGCTATATAAAAATTTGACTGTTTATCTTTTGTTTTGTTTTTTTTTTATTATGATTTTTTTTTTTTACACAGAAAATGCAGTTTTAGAAAATGCATGGTGTGAATTTATATTAGGTTAATTTTTAGATAGTTTACTTTAGTTTAGTTATGCAGATTAATCAGTCTGGTCACCACTCCCTCCGTCGTGTCTCGAGTCAGGCTTAAACATGACCGTCCAATCAGATTTGCTTATTTTAGTGACGCATACAAATACATACGAACATGATACAAAGGAGCTCAGTCGTCACCAATCATTTAGAAATAAAATAAAATCAAACCAATCTAACCTACCTCAGATGAACAGAGTTTAGTGGTTCGCTCATTGATTCTGCAGAAATCCGCCATGTTTTCAGTCCCATGTGTTATTTTTTTTTGTTGTTTCTTTTTCCCTCATAAGCATCCATATTTGTTTTCATATGGACAGATCATGTGTGTCCCTGATTGGCTAATCCACCTGTCAATCACATCCATCTGAACACGGGGAAATTCACCGGTGACCACACTCACATCCTCACAAAGTATTGAAGGAGTCTTCTGTAACTTAGGCAACTACCGTAAATTTCGGATTATAAGCCGCTACTTTTTTTCCACGCTTTGAACCCTGCGGCTTGTACAGCAGTGCGGCTTATTTATGGATTTTTTACTGGATAACGGCCCCTGGGTTTTATTTTCACGGACAAGCCTTCTACACGTGGCAGATAAATATGGCAAAAACAACTTAAGTGCATTAAAAAAATACAACTCACCAAACCGCTGCATCAGAGGGAGCCCTGCGCTGATTATGTGATTATGTCTACTCTGCTCCGCAGTTTCTTTCAAAAACTCTAAAGGCGTATCGTTTAATCCCAGGTGCTTATTCTCCATGTGCCAAAGCAGTTTTGAAGGTTTCATTGCCTTATTTGCTTTTCCCGTATGTTACGTAGAGCGGACTGTGCGCGTGAGTCACCTGCAGCGACAAACCCAGGTTTTAAGTAGGCATTGTCTGTTAAATTTATCTTTCTTTTTCTTGGAGGTGTAGTCTCCTCTTCTGGCTCCTCAGTTGTCCTTTTCCCCTTTGTTAAAAGCTCTCCAAAGACTTTTGTTTTGGCTCATTTTCACTCGCTTGTGGCTCTACTTTTGTGCGTCGTGTCTGATGTGTTATACGTGATACGTCACCGCGGAGACAAGAGCAGATAATAAACTTGCTACTACATCAAATAGATTTCTGTGGCGATTTCCAGCAGGATTTTCATGATACATCTATGGACGAGCTTATTAGTGTGTCATTAGGGACGGGCCAAAGTTGCTCCTGACCCCTGTGCGCACAACGTCTGAAAATCAGGGCTCTTTACGCAGGACTGTGAGCTGTGTCTGTGTCTGTGTCTGTGTCTGTGTCTGTGAGACGTGAGACGTGAGCGGTGTTTGTTTTGAACATTGTTCCGCGAGTGTGACGCTTATTTTGAGCAACGAAAAATAAGAAAATATAATTTTATTTTAAGATCATAATAATCTTCCAATTTAAACTACAACAAAAAAGAACTAACACAAATAAAATACACTTCAGCCACGCAGAGCCGCAGTATAAGGCTGAAAGAGGCGCATACGGCTCCGGAGCCGCGGGTTGCAGACTCCTGAAATAGAGCCACTGCACGTAAGCTCGACATCAATGAATCCAACTTGGTCAATGTAAAAGACGACAAAAGTTTTCAGAGGAAATAAAAGCAGATTTTCCGTTTTGGTGCAGTTTTATTTTCTAAACCTGCAGATGTGTTCATCCCGTGTTGTTGTCGTGTTGGTTCCAATTTTCAGGCACAGTTTAAAAAAAAGCGTGTCAGTGCACCGTCTTTCTGTGTAAATATCTCATGTTACAATATGAAAACCTGCGGCTTTTATTCAGGTGCGGCTTATATATGTACAAAATTGATTTTCTCTTCAAATTTAGCTGGTGCGGCTTTTAATCAGGTGCGCTCTGTAGTCCGAAATTTACGGTATATAAACTATCAACTGAAGCTAAAACTGTGTCTTTGACTCAGATTTTGGATTAATTACGTTTCTCTGCTTGTGGGTTCTGTAGTTTTGTCAGACCATGCAGCGTGGGCCTGAACAATGTCTTAAACTGGACTGGACCATTCAGGCTCACAGCTTCTGAGCCCAAATACTAAATATAGATCACTTGCTATATATTGTTTGTGTAATGTTTTGTTATTTATCTGCATATTCTGTTTTATTATAGTGAACAAAAACTCAAATACTGTCTTTGGCCTCTACTTTAATCACATCACCGGCTCCTTTAAAAGTGGGTCTACCATTCCTGGATTGGGTTGAGTACTCATTGTAAGGTACAGTGGTAGTAGAAGTAGTCTATTGAAATTTACATTGGACTAAAAGTATGGTAATGTGACTAAAAGGTACTCAAAAGCACGTATAAGTACTGCTCTCAAAATGTTAAAGTATCTCCTCACTAAAAGAGTGAGTGACCGATATATTGGGCTAATATTTGTACTTGTTGACCTCCAGCGCAGGTCAATATTTAGTCTTGGTATTTTTGATGCCCAAAGAGTACGCATAAAGCTTTATTTAAACTTCAGTGTGACCACACTGCTCTCTCATGAAAAGGTAGTAAATGTAAGTAACATAATTAGCCAAAAATCATCAAAAATCTGCCCTACCAATGGCTTATAAACAATGCCAATCCAGAAATATCGGCAGAGTTTATAAGCCATTGATTTCTCTGGATTCTAAACAATTTATATCAGCATCGGCAATAAGCAGAAAAAAAGAAAGAATTTATTCGTCGATGTGTACAAACTACCTACTATAAATGTGTGCGCTCTATGGGTCCTCTTTATTTGAGGGAGTTACTTCAACTCTATACTCCACCCAGTGCCCTGAGGTCAGCTGACCAGTCTCTGCTCTTGTGCCCAAAGCCAGAGGTGACACAGCCTTCTTTGTGGCAGTGCCCAGACTATGGAACAGCGCCCTCTGTCTTTAACACAGTTTAAGACAAGACTGAAAACCCACCTCTTCTCTTAGACACCTCTTCTCTTAGACAGGATATATTGGTGTTTTTTTGTTCTTTTCTTATGTATCGTGCTTATCTGTGTATTTATTTTTGTTGACTATTATGTGAAGAACTTTGGTCAGCTTAGTTGTTTTTAAATGTGCTATAGAAATCATAAATTGCATGAAATGATCTAAAAATCGTTGTCCAGTGTAAACACAAGAGGGCAGTAGAGGATAATAAATCCTTCTTCAACATGACCACAGTCTGACCATATCTGCAGGTCAGACTGTGGTTATCTCCATGGAGAGCAGCAGGTACCACCAGACCTTATAACAGGTCAGATCTGTGGAATGGTGACGCTATATACAGCATGTTTTTTTCCTAGGTATGTCATAGCAATAGAACACATGTGATTGAATAAATGCAAGATAGATAAGTAAGTTTAGTGTCGTATTGTGGAACATTTCAGGATAAGCAATATAACTTTTCTTCCACTGAGATACAGTTTTGCAACAGTTTTCCAACCACTGCATTACTGTAATTTAAACACAAGATGGCAGCAGAGGTTAAGGATCATGGTCTATGTAGTTTTCTCTGATATTCATTATGCTGCAAGGTACAAATCACCTAATATGTATTGTAAAGTTCCATTATTACATTAAATTGCATGATATAGGCCAGTATTGTTATTATTATTTTTTTATATATATAGATGCAATAGTTATTAAATCAAATAGTAAAAATCCAACTGCGTGTTAGGGATTTTTGTAAAACTCCACACAGAACCATTTAGGGTCGTTTCTGTTGTGAGGTGAGGGGAGCACAAGGAGTCAGGGGACTGTAGGGAGAGGAGGGTTTTGGTCTTCAGTCTGTCACCATGGTTACTGTAGAGGTTAGTGATGTAACTGCAGTTTAGGAAATGTTGTGACTCTCATTGTTTGTTACAGAGTTTGTACAGACCTGACCCAAATCTTAAACCATAAACAGTTTGATAGATTAGGGATTTACTTATTTAGTTGATTAATTATGTCCAAAATTTGTATAAGTTGACTTATCATTTTATTTACATTACAAGGATTTATATCAGACAACAGCAGAAAGCAAAAGTTAGTTAGTGAGTGAGTGAGCTGAAGATTTGGTATTTCTTGGTATTTTGGTGTCTAAAAAGGCACATTAAAAGGCAGGGTTTTTTATATAAATACACTGTTTCTGAGTACTTTCTTCTACATAAATAGTAGTTTTTGCATGAACTCTCCCTGCAGGTGTAGTCTTGTGAGTGCAGTTTGGGTCAGTTACCTGGACAAACGTAACAGTTTTAAGAGCTTTTGCCACGCCCTCTTTTTAGTCGACTAATCGATGGACAGCACATGTGTCTTTAGTCCAGCAAGAATGTTTTTAGTCGACTATTGGTCTAATCCAGATACTAAATTATCTGAATGAATTAGTATTCCTCAGTATTCATGAGTATTCCTTAGTATTCCTCATCATTCCTCAGTATTCCTCAGTATTCTTTAGTATTCCTCAGTATTCTTCAGCATTCCTCAGTATTCCTCAGTATTCCTTAGTATTTCTCAGTATTCCTCAGTATTACTTAGTATTCCTCAGTATTCCTTAGTATTCCTCAGTATTCCTTAAAATTCCTCAGTATTCCTCAGTATTCTTCAGTATTCCTCAGTATTCCTTAAAATTCCTCAGTATTCTTCAGCATTCCTCAGTATTCCTCAGTATTCCTTAGTATTTCTCAGTATTCCTCAGTATTACTTAGTATTCCTCAGTATTCCTTAGTATTCCTCAGTATTCCTTAAAATTCCTCAGTATTCCTCAGTATTCTTCAGTATTCCTCAGTATTCCTTAAAATTCCTCAGTATTCTTCAGTATTCCTCAGTATTCTTTAATATTCCCCAGTATTCCTTACCATCGAGTTTATGTTTGAAATGATTGTATTGTGAGATCACAGCTGGTCAGTCCATGTAGTTAGCAGACCTGAATAGCTGAAGATTCGACTCTCTTCTATGAGTAATCAGCTCTTTTGATTCACACCAAAGAATCGATTCTCTGAGCCGTGGATTGAGGTTATGACTCGTATTAAAGTGTAGTGAACAGTGGCCTAGATCCTGATCCTCACATCTGCTCTGAGCTCAGCTGTAATCCCCCTCATGTAAACCGCACATCCACAGATAATCTGCTACTCTCTCAAATATTTTCTCTCATAAAAAACTACATTTATTTGGGTTTATTTACTTGCAGCAATTAGTGTTGTCACGATATCCTGATTTAGTTGGAATATGACCTGTTCACATCTTGTCTTTCCCTTATAACAGATCGATCTTTTGTTTATACAATTAGAGACATTTTTATTGTCAAAAACATACTTCATTTAGTGGAGTCAATGCTTGTCTCCATGGAGATGCTAAATTTAATACCATTCAGTGGAATATTGATACTTTGCAGCTGATGTCGTCAACATTCCCTGGAGGTGTGATGCTAACTGTAGGCTCTGCTCTGTCTGAAGCTCAGCCAGACTTTAATGTGAGCTTTATTTTAACACAATCTGAACAAAAAGAACTGGTTTAATTGGAACGACAACAGTGAGCCGCATTATGCCATTAAACATAACCCTCTCAAACATTAACATTAGTCACACTAGCTAGCATTAGCCATCTGTTTTTCAGTTAGTCACTCATGTTAGTCATCAAACACCTAAACAGGACCAGGGACGCTCGTATTGATCACAGGGCCTGAAAATGTGTTGTGTAAGTCCATTTTGTATTTTTTCTTGGGTTTTCTTAAAACTTTTTGACAGTGTTAGCTAATGATTGCATTGTGTATCCACGGAATCTGCTGAACATTCCACCATAGACATCCATGTAGAACATTCCCAGCATGATGTCACGGCAAAAAAATCCAGGCACAAAGAACGTCTCTGTGGAGAATAAAGGATTTTGGACCCTCCACTTAAAAACCTAGTGCCCCTTTAAGATGGTGCTTTTTTTGCTTACAGATTAAGTTCATTGCACATATTTTTATTATTTTTTTAATTAAAAGTGAAGTCGTACTTAACTGTACTGCATTCACAACTGAGCCTGTGTTGCCAGAGCCTTAATCTGCAGATAGGGGACACATACATCAGTATTACAGTTGTTATCAGTAAAAGTTATACTTGATTTGAACATGTTTACTTCATATCTGGGGACACGTTAGGTCATGTTTATGAAATTTAAAATCTAAATCTTACATACGATTCCTTTAAGTCTGCCCATCCTGGTCTGAAGGCTGCCACTCTTACTTGTCTTATTACTGTGAAATATGAAGCACTCATATACTGCACAAACAGATTATCTCCCATGCTCATATGTGCTGCTGACCGCCTGACCTGTGCTCTGGGACTATTGGCTTTGTAATGTTGCAAAGGATTATGGGATTAACCCTGATGAGGCATTGTGCATGAGCAGAATGGCACAATATCAAAGCAGCAAGACACTAGTCATACCAGCACTTCTAAAAGCATTAAATGGTACCGGGGGTGAGTCGGAGAATAAAGAGTACTCAAACATGCGTGCATCACTCTAAATACAACTTCAGCAGGTAAACGAGAAAGAAACAAGAACATGGTTAGCAATAACATCTGGATAAATTAAATTAGATGTTTTTAATGGTCAAAAAAAGGATTAAAAACATGAATCGTTATTGTGTGTCGGCTTAGCTCTCCGCAGAACTGACTCGTAACTTGGCCAGGTAACGGACAAAACAATTAGTACTTGCCATCAAAGGTACAAAAATACAAGAAGTAGAGCAAAGTTTTAGTGAGAATACCAAAGTTTGAGAGAAAGAATAGGGTTGGCAGTGCTGTCAACAAAGCAAAGGGTGGATACTTTGAGGAATCTATCTATTGACCAGTATAAAACATTTAGCGTTATTTAGCAAACGTCTGGAAACTGTGGTGGATACTTCAGTCACCATTCCATAGTCTGAGTATTTTCATTATATTACATTTATTAATTAAAATATACATAGTTTAAAAGTGTTGTTTAAATCCATTTTGTATTTTTTCTTGAGTTTTCAGATTGTCTTTTTTCACAGTTTGCTAATGCATCACCATGGTAACTGCTGAACATTCCACCATAGATATGCATGCAGAACACTTACTCACCAGTGCACAGCGTCAATTCCAGGCAAAACAACGTTTCCATGGAGATGAGAAGGTTTTGGGCCCCACACTAAAAACATAGTGCTGATTTAAGACGTCTGTTATTGAGACACATATTAGTTAATGTCTGTCTAAATACATTTACTTACACTTGTTTCTTTTGAGTTGCCAGATAAAAAAAACGGAGCAGGAGGAGGGACGCCCTTATAAGGACTTGGAAGAGCTCACCTGGACCAAGACTAATGTGGACCAAAACACTTTTACGTTTATTATTCACTGTTATTATGTTTTGTATAGTTGTAATTTTTTGTGTCATTATTACTTTGCCTAAGTTAGTAGTTGAAGTTTACCTTTCAGGGTAATACCTCCCTCTTGTGTTCATTTTGGGCTAGTCCTCTTGTATCTCTGTTCTTTTGTCTAGGACGCGCTTATATCGGTCCTAGTTTTTAGTTCTGCTCTGGTTAAGTTGACCCCAGTCGGTCCCATCTTTTTGTTCATATATTTTGTTTGTCCCTGCCTTTCTGTTCAGTCCATTACACAAACGATTAACAGTAAAGCGTAAGGGGGAATGTCTTGCCCAAGGACACAACACAACACCACAAAGGTTGGACCTAGGATCAAACTAAACTCCCCAATTTGAATGTTTTAAATCCAGGTACACAAACCCGTTGATCACATTTGAATTGAGCAGTGTGCTAGAATGTATAGTCTTGTTCTGTCTTGTTAGAATTTTTCTGTTCTAGTCCATCCAAAGACCTGGTTTAGTCCTGGAGGTACTTGGAACGCAAATTATTTATTTAATGAAGTAATAGTTTGGTATGAAAGGCAGTGTTGTAGATTTGTGTCAGATCCAAGAATCATAGTTTTGATTGTTTTAGAGGAGACGTGTCAGAGCTGGTGCCGAACAGGTATGTGGCGTCTGGAAACTGGGCCAAAATCCTTATAGTTTAAAGCGCTTAACCCAGAATTTTATGATGGAGTTTGCTTTATAAAGGTCTTATATTATGCAAAATTAACATTCGTGAGCTTTAAGTCGTGTTATAATGTTGTTACCTCCTCAAAAATATACCTGGAGTTGTGTTTTGTGTTTTGTGTGTCTAAGTAACACTTTATTATTAGTCTGTCTACATCTCCAAAGTTCAAAATGCTCTATTCCACCTTGTGATCTCATGAAGTGGTAGTTTTAAAGTTAGCAAGTACCGTTTATCTTTAGTTCAGTAGAGATTGGCAGTTTCACGACTGAAATTATCCAAATGATTCTAGTGAAGGTGTGTGGAGTTTAAAAACACAGTGGAGCACTTCCTGTATTACCACACAATGACATCACAAGGTGGAACAGAGTGTTGTAAGTTTGAGAGAAGAACTCAGCCTAAATATGCAGGGTTAAACATGTGAGAATGAAAAAAAAAACACAACTCCAGGTCTGTTTTTGATGAGGAAAAAACATTATAATACAGATCAGAAAATAGCATAATCTGGTCCTTTTTTAACTGTCAAACCGCACATTTGTTGACCTGGTTTATGGATAATATCTCTGTAATTACTGGGTCAATCCAAGCGAAACTAAAACTGGCACAAAGTTCGACGTCTTGTCCGTCAGTATAAATGAACTAAAGTCTTATTATATATTCACAATAGCTTCAGAAAGTGGTGCCATTCTTCAACCCCTAAAACGTGATTGTTGTCAGTTGAAAGGACTTTAAACCGTGAGATTAATGTAACAAGTTTGTGGATCCAATCCCAAACAAAATCTGAAATGACGACATCATCGAATTCTAAGACATGAACGCAGCTTATTAAAAATACTTAAGTTACATCAGACTGGAGGTAGGAGAGCCAAAAGCACCCCAGGACCTTCTTGCAGTGAGGTGAGAGTTCTAACCAGTCCTCACTCCTACACACACTTATAATTACTGCTGTGAAATGATGCGCCGCAACTAAAACACAATTCAGTCCATGTTTTGTTATATCATATTTTGAATTTAAGCCATTTAAACTTATGAACAAAGGTGTGTACTCAGACATATTTACGCAAAGTATTTTTTGACACAACGCTTCTACTTATTCTAGAGTAATATATTTGTTGGTGTTAAGGCACTCTTATTCGAGTAAAAGTTGAGGTGACTCTTTCCCACTGTCTTCCCAAGTCTACAAGTGTCAAAAGCTTTATGTTGACAATATGAAATGATCTATCAAATTATAAATCTGTTGCCGTGGATCCAGAATACACACTTTTCCAATACAAAGATGTGAGTCTGGTTACCGGTGAATCTCCTCATGATTGACAGGTAGATTAGATCAGTGACACGCATGGTCCGTCTGTACAAACAAACATGGCTGCTTACGAGGAAAAAAGTAAAAGAACGTCACAGGGGACCGAAAAACTGTGGATTTCTGCAGAATCAGTGAGTGATGACGAAATGATAGGTGGCCAATGAAATCTTTTTTTCACACGTGTCACTGAAATAAACCAGTTTGTAATAGTCCAGTGAGGTTCATCTGGTTTTACATCCATTTTCCAGACTAAGGTTTTGTTTGTTTTCATACCTGACAGTTTGGGCTGCTCACTCGCACTCTTCCACAGTGGTCATGTGATGTTGTTGTGACGCGTCCGGTCAGCTGATTTAAACAGGTTTTGGTGCTGTCTTCCTAGGACGACAGCGCCATCTGCAGTCCGATTTCTTCAGCACAGTATCCAAGGTGTGTGAGAGTAAAAAAGGCCCCTCGTCCCGGTTTATAGTCCAGTGGCTATGTTTTTGTATGTCAGTTGTCTCTTTAATCCAGCGATGATGTTCGTTGTCACCCGGGATAATGTCCTGAAGAAGTCGAACTGCAGATGGCGAGGTCGTCCTGCCTTTACCGGTAGGAAGACAGCGCCCAAACCTGTTTAAATCAGCTGACCGGACACGTCACAGCAACATCACATGACCGCTCCGAGGAAGAGTGCGAAAAGAGCAGTCAGGTATGAAAGCAAAGTCAATCTTGGTCTGAAAAAAGAATAATCAAAATAAATAAACAAATCTGATCGGGCGGTGACATTTGAGTCCAGCTCGAGGCGTGGCAGAGGGAGTGGTGACCAGACTGATGCTGCATTCATTTGATCTCTGAAAAAAAATCATAAGATCCGACCTCTGACTCGGAAAAAAACGAGCTTGAACACAACTCGTGGACGAAACACATTTATATATCCCAATTAAGTAAGGATTAAACAAGGAAGCATGCGTTAAAACAGTGTAACGCGCTGCTTTGAGTTGTTTAATCTGCTTATACCGTGATCCCACAAGGAAAACAGTTCATATTTAAACGTGACAACCTTTAGTCAGTTTAGTCGAGGAGTGTCAACCACATTTTCAACAAGGGCCATATCAGCAAAATGGCTGCTCTCAAATGGCCGGATGTAAAAATCAAAGTACTTTTTTAACTTTTTAATTCACTGTTTCTGTATATATAGCTTATTCAAGTTACAAATATTGCATATGTATTTGCCTAGATGTAAAAATATGGCTGTATAACTGTGTATCTCCTGATAAAATGACATTTTAAGACCATCATACCTTTAATTTACCCTGTTGGGGGCCACATAAAATGATGCAGAGGGCCACATTTTGCCCGCGGGCCTTGTGTTTGACACATGTGGTTTCATCCATGGATACAAAAGGCATTAGTTTTTTAGGTTTTAGATGAAGCTAGTCCCTCTTAATGGTAGTCTATTTGGTTACCTGTTGCTATGGTGATGCTCACAGCGTAGTGATATTGCTGGGTTTCAGACAATCACAACATTCTATAGGCCAATATGGGGGCAGCTAAAATTAATATTGTTAAAATGCAGCTTTTTGTTGTAATACAGTGAGTTCTTGGGTCTGGTCAGTAATAGAAATGATCAGGTTCAACATTTGTGAATTTGTCTTTTGGATATTTCAAAAGCTCAATGTAATCAATAGGGAAATCTGGGAGTATGAAGTCATCACGTTATATAATCTGTAAACGACCAACAGAACAGTGATTAATTGTTGACTACCTGTGCGGTTATATAAAAATAACGCATGGCAGTTAGCGTTAGAATTCTCACTGACCATGGTATAAAGCCAAATAACGGACTTTTATTTTAAGTCAAAGTGCGTTGGTTCTCCTACACTTTTTTTTACCTTGGATTCTTCACACTTACTGACCCATCGACATCTTTACCTTTCTCATTTGTTGAGAGGGATTTCTAACTTCTAACTTTTAACTTTTTATGTGGTAAAATAGTAAACGATCACATTTTTAAATCCCTTTTTTCCACGTTCAAGTCACTCAAAGCACTTTACATCAAGAAACCGTGCACCCATTCATATAGCAGCGTACACAGACACTGGGGACGAGGTGGGTTAAGCGTCTTGCCCAAGGACACAACAACAGTAATCGTCTGTGGGAGCTGGAATCGCACTGTCAACCTGAGGGGCAATGGATCTGACCGCTCTACTGAAGATACCAATGGAGCTGGATTCGAACCACCAACCTTCGGATCAGTGAACACTCTACCAACTGAGCTATTTCTAAGTAATTTGCCAGTAAGAAACAGCACGTTCACTCACATGATCCTCCCATCACAACAATGCAGATTTTATAGATCGCTCCAGTGAATCAAAAAAGAGAATCGGGTTGAAGGTATGCTGATGTTTGTTATTGTCGTTGTTGCTCGAGCGTTCCACCGCTGCTCTCACAAACACTCAGATTTTGGCAAGCCGGATCATCGTAGCTATCTCTGAGATTCTGAGATTACATGAGTGTAGTAGTTTCCCCAAACACTTCTACCTGAGTGATATCTTGGACTACTACTCTGTACTTTCTACTTGAGTAATATTCATTTGAAGTAACAATACTCTTACTCAAAGTGCATATGACTACTACATAACTTCACTGAAACATAGCTAACATGCTTATATTTAAGATTTTACTACAACTACTACAACTTACTTCTATAACATCTTGCTAAATTGTGGTGATGTTTATAATTGTACTTCCTGGTTGGACATGGGTGGCACATGTGACATATGTAGAGGGTATTCAATGACTGTTACCTATAGCAACAATAATGTTAACAGGGGCCAAACCTTGTGTAAATTGCACAATAGTTCGATCAAACTAAGAAAAATTAGAATTTCAAGTTGTATGTGACATCACACAGCACTGCCCTGATTATAGAAAAGGTGTGTCTGACTATAAACACCTAGCTAGTAAAGGTATCAAATAAAAATGTACTTAAGTAAAAGTTGAAAATTTACTGTAGGGGTATTGTAGTATTTCACACAAGTGTTTTAATTTGAAGTAAAAAGTGTAAATGCAGAGATACTGATAAAAAAACAAAACAACATCTTGGTCAACAGTTGCAATACAAATCAATTTCTTATTTTTTCTAATTTTTGTGTGAATTTTAAGTACCGGTATTTATTATTGTTTGCTCAAAGTCAAAGCTTGAACTCAAAAACTTTAGTAAAAAAAACAAACAAACAAACAACACTCAAATCATATAAAAAGTACATTTTACTTTTGATTGTTTATAGTTTTACTTCCTGGTTGGACACGAGTGGCAGATGTGACATATGTAGAGGTAATTCCATGACTGTTCCCTAGCAACAATGTTAACTAGGACCGAAACTTGTTAGATTAGATTAGACTAAAACAAAAATTTAATTTCAAGTATTAGGTGACATCACACAGGACTGCCCGGGTGTTTCTGATCACAAACACCTGGGCGGAGTTTGAAGCATGGATACCTGTTAGACAACTGTTCCTCATATGTCCAGATGCCGCTACACCTCCCCCCTCACGCTCCCTTTTAGTCCTTCAGATACTTTCCAGTTTCCCAGCTTTATTTGAAATGCAATTGTGGGCGGAGTTTAACTTTAAATTGCCTTTGCATTTTAGTTGGAATTTTCCGTGTGGATGACATGGATAGAGGTAGTCTGTTTTAAAACTCACCCCTACTTCCTGAATTTTTGTACTTTTCTTATCTACTTTCCTCCCCACAAACTGCCACTTCACTGATGTAAAAGTATGATAAATATTTACCGCAAGTACTGTCCCATCAAACAAAGTCATAATTAGAAAAACATGAAAACCTGTTAGATGCACTTTACTTTAAACTTGGCACTATTGACAAACGACTGCGGCTAACGACATGCCCACACACCGCCCTTCTGCACGCTGCCTGGACATGTCTGGCTGTGCCCGTAGACCGCTTCGTTTGGCGCTCCTCGTTGTCACTTCTCTACCGAGTCAAATCTCCTGACCGTAATCGCTGCTATCTGGTCGAGCCTGTTCTGCACTCAGGAGAAGGCATGGGAGCACTCATGTGGAATAATGCCCCACTGTGGGAATTTTCGCCTGCCTTTGTAACCGCGTCCTAATCCTCACGTGAGCGGAAACACTTTCACAACCAGCACCAATGTTTTGACACTGCAAAGATCTGAGGCTGAAGTGACTTTGGGAGAGTTGAGCCGATGTTGTTTCTTCCCGGGGAAAAGCTACGCTAACGCTACATTGTAAATACAGACAGAAAACATCAAATATGAAGATTTTCACTCCTAAACTGTGTATATGGTGTTTGAATAGCATTATCTACTGTTCCTAGTCATTTTTGGAGGGGAAATTTGGTGCAAACTAGGTACATTTGCAGCTTTGTGTTCAGAAATTTCAAGTAGTTGGTGACATTACAAAAGACTGCCCTGATTAAAGCCAGGCGTTTCTGATTACAAACACCTGGGGAGGAGTTAGACCAATCGCACTGTACCTTAGTCCCAGTCCCCGCCCCTTCTCCCCCATCGCTCTACCCTTTAGTCCTCAGTTTATCAGCTCTATTTGAAATGTGTTTGTGGGCGGAGTTTGGGCGTTTTGTCCCACTTTAACCAATGTTGTTTCTTCATAGGAAACAGCTACGCTAACACTAAACTGTAAATACAGGCTGAAAGCATCAAATATACTGTATGAAGTAAGATATGTGGAATTATGTAGCAAGGAAAAACTACATAAATAGATCTGTCCACGCACTACAGGATAATTTGCCCGATTTAGATCCTGATTTGCACGACTTCAGGGAGACTTTGGAGCCTTGTAAATGGTCAATAGTCACATTTTTATACAGCACTTTTCCAACTTCAAGGCACTCAAAGCGCTTTACATCAAGGAACCACTTACCCTTTCACACACACATTCATACACCAGTGTACGCAGACACTGGGGCGAGGTGGTTTAAGTGTTGTGCCCAAGGAGACAAAGACAGCATTCATTTTTTGGTAGATGGAATCGCACCATCAACCTGTAGATCAGTGGACCAACACTCTGTCGGAATTGTACTACTGTAATCTCTGCATCTTATTATGAAACATGATGTCAAAGCTCCACTCTGGTCTTTGAAAGTTGTGAAAAGCTCTTATAAACTCATCCTGGTGAATAATTAGGATGCTAAAAATGCATACGTTAAGTGAGGAACAAGTTTGAACCACTGCAAACTGTTTAAAATGAACTAGTTCTTCAATTTATGTCAGTAACCCAGAAGTAAAAGTTCACAATTGTAGGGTTTTAATATTTCTACTCGGGTGCTATTCCAATACAAAGGTCAAAGATCATGCTAACAGGCAGTCGCTGTTCCCCTCCCTCCTGATGATCTCAGAGCGGTGAATGGAGGACTGTTCAAACGGACACATTGGATCCATTGAGAAAAAAAAAAGTGAAACAGTTTAGACTTGCATGGTTCTTATCATAATCATAAACCCGAAACATTTTCACTAACATAGCTGAGTAATAGCCCCGCAATAAACCAGCAACACAATGCGCTTTTGTGTGGCTGGGTGAAGCAATGGTATATATGGCAGCTCTGGGTCTGTCGCACTTCAAAATGTGTTCAAAATGTGTATCACTGTGAATTGAGCTGTACACATTAGCAATCTGGAACGTGTCTCACCGAAAGCAATCAGAAAACGTGAAATATCATGATGATTATTTGAATGTAATTGGTTGAAGAGTCAAAACAGCAGAACTAGTGGAGCTTTTGTTACATTCAGCTGAGAGAAAAGCACAGACATCTTCCCTGTCCACAAATGCACACAGCTTCTGCACGTTTTTCATGAACAAAATACTCCACGTTGACACTAAAATGATTGGTTCTCGTGAGCAAATTTAGGCCTAGGTAGCCCCGTAGGATTATGTAGATTAAATAATAAAACAAAATAAAAGCTTGTTGGAAAAATCTGGGTTTTATTATGCTTTTATATGATTAATTTCGAGGCGGCGGGGAGTTCTGTCTCAATGGACAAGTTGAAGTATCTCAGGGGTTTTGGTCTGGTATTGAGTAAGACCTGGTTCAGTCCTGGTTTAGTCCTGGTTCACTGAGGGAAGGGTGCAGCGTGAGACTGACAGGTGGAGCGTCTGCCGTGATGCGATCGCTGTGTTGGACTGTTGTGGTGAAGAAGAAGCTGAGTCCAAATGCAAACCTCTTCATTTATTAGTCAATCTACCAGGTATGGAACAAGCTCTCCTGCCATAAGATCTCGTGAGACAAAATTGGCACAAGATTGAGCACACGAGGAATGATGTCAGATAATAAAAGGATTAATACTGGTGAGTTGCACCTGCTGTAGGACTTTGAGAGTACCTAGAAATGCAAAGTGCAATATAAATAAAATTGAGAAGTTGTGGTTTTAAAAAGCAGTGCAACAAAGACAGCAAAAATGTAGAAGAAACAGGCCAAATTATTCAAATTGTTAAATAATATTATAAATTATGATTCAACAGTACTGGATGAGGTACTCACTTGTTACTTAAGTAAAAGTACACATACAGAGAGAAAGAATTGCTCAAGTAAAAGTAAATTTAGAGTTAAAAGTGAAGTATTTCACACAAGAGATATTCATTTTAAAATGTTAAATGTAGTGATATTGACTAAAAATGACACATATTTTGGTCGACAGCAACAAAACGAATCAGCTTCTTCATTTTTCTTGTGAATTTTGTGTATTTATTTTTGTTGCTCAAAGTTTGAACTCAAAAACTTTACTCAGGATGTTTCCACGAACATGGTAAAAATAACCCCTCAAATCATATGAAAAGTACTTTTTACTTTTCAGGCCAGTTAAAAAATGTAGTGGAGTAGAAAGTACAGACACTGCTCTCAAATGTAATAAAGTAAATGTAAAAAGTATCCACTGTAAAATGTACTTAGGTAGATAGTAGATACCTAAAAATTCTACTTATGTACAGTACTTTACTACTTCCACCTTTGTGCTTCAAGTTAGGTTTTATAAATTGCTAATGTGTTTGCTTGTCTCATCTTGTGGGGTTTAGCTTGAAGCGTACAGGCCTATGTAGGGCAGTTAGTGCGAGTATGATAAGGTCTACGGGGAAGTACAGTATCTTTTATGACTCAATATTTTATCATAGCTATTTTAGAAGTTCAGTTTCATGACATGTGAAAACAAGTGGTTGCCATATCAACTATTAACCATAAGACAAATGAAAACTAAAAGAGGCGTGGTTGTATTGTACATGTGATATTGTGTGAGTGTGCTGGGGTCAGAGAGTGTACATTATGGATTCTTGCTTTTGTCGAGCGAAGTAATTGCATTATATAAATTATTTCTGTAAATCAGGGACCGCAGATGGAAACTAGCTCAAACTAAACTTTAGCCATAATCTGAAACAGGCCAGTTTTTATGAGCTTAAAGCAGACCTATTATGCAAAATCAACTTTTTCGAGCTTTTACCTCCATTTTTTCACTCAAAGTTGTATTTGGAGTGGTTCGTGCAGGTCTGAGCAATCTTTAATCGCTTATTTTCAAGACGCCAACCCGTTTTCATCGCCACCACGGCAACGCCAGCTCTCGTTGGGCACTGCAGTTTTCTGACGAGGAAGACAGTGGACTTGTTTCTTTTATTAAGCTGCTTTAGATCAATATTGCCTTTGTGGCAATATGTCTGCTTTAAAAACATTTATTTAGCATTTATTCATTTACAGTGCTGTTATTACACGGTATACCTTAGACAACATGCACTTTTACTGCGACTGGGCTTGCCTCTCCTCAGACCTGACCTGTCGTGGTGTTGGGGTTTCGCTTGTCTCCATGGAGATAGACAAGTTGAATGCCATATGGTGGAAGATTCTAGGTCAAGCAGTAGAGACGAGTAGGTGACATAGCTCCCACCGCAGTTTTGAAGCAACAAAGTTCTTTTCCATTAAAGCCACAGTGTGTTATTTTTTATCCAACAAAATAGACTAAAATGAAAGTATGTTTCTACAATTTCTGGTTGCTCTGAAAAACATATGTACTTATTGTGAATGGACTTGCATCTCCACAAACCTAACTCTTACTTGGTTTGCTTGTTTCCATGGAAATGTCATTCCTTTCGCTATAATATTCCGCAGTATGGCATAAAACTCATCTATTCCCATGGAGAATGTTCAAAAGTGTGGTTTTAACTTTCTGTTTCCATGGAATAATCCAGGAAGTTAGGCTAAAGGTGCACTAACTGCTGTTGGAAGGTACACAAGTATGATAGTGCTTTGCCTGGCCTGTAATGTTACACAGTGTAGCATTAAACATAAGCCATTACAGGTGTTTCATTGCGCAAAAATAGGCTACATTGAAGAACTTTTTTTTACAGTGAGCAGTGTCACCATTCCATAGATCTGAACCTCGGCGTTTCCTGCTTGTCTCCATGGTGATAGATAAATTAAATCCAGGAGACGCAGATAAATGGTTCCCAAACTATTTTGTTTTTCTCTTGCGTACCCCAAAGTGTTGTTGTTTTGTTGTTTTTTTTTCCTCTTACAGTTAATACCAACTATTCTTTTTCCTTGTTTAAATTTTTTCCCCCCAAAATCATCCGACATAAACATATCATTAGGAACGTTATAGATTCAAATACTTTTCAATTCCATATTTCTTTAAAATCTGAACTCATTCCAAGTGCCCCCTCGCAAGTGCCCTTATGTCCCAGGTCCCCCTACCCCTGATTGGGAAACACCGAGGCCTACCTGACAGAAAAGTAATAGCCACCCTACACCTTTAAAGGGCCCATATTACTCAATTTTCTGATCTGTTTTATATATAATGCTGTTTCCTCATCACAAACAGACCTGGAGTTGTGTTTAGTTTCCTTCTCTCAAACTGAAAACACTCGGTTCCACCTTGTGATGTCATGTGGTGATACAGGAAGTGCTCCACTGTGTTTTTAAACTCCATTCACTAGAAACATTTGCATGATTTCCGCTCTGGATTTGCCAATCTCAACTGAACTAAAGGTAAAAGGAGCTGTTGACTTGAAAACAACCGCTTCGTGACATCACAAGGCGGAACCAGAGTAATAATGCTGGGTGACTCAAACTTCTGACTCAACGTGTGAATGAAACAAAACACAACTCCAGGTATGTTTTTGATGCGGTAACAGTATTATAGCATGACTCAAAGCTCACAAGAGTCAATTAACTGTAATATAGGACCTTAAATGGCACTGTCCCATATTTAATGAATAAACATAAGCCTTGCCAGACATAAAGGTTACGCAGCACCTTACACCTTTCACACTAATATAGACCAAGTAGTTTTACTCCTAAACTTTCTTCTCTACTCTGCGTAAAGTTAAATTCTAAGAAATCCAAACGTAAGTCACTGCAGGCGCGTTTATTACAGGCTGTTTATGTAGGCGCACTATTCTCAGACCGCTATATTTGGACGAGTCTCATTGAAATTCAGCTCGAAAACCCGCTGCCCTCCGCGTCCAGGCCGCCTCCACTTCGTCCACAGGAGCCGAGCGAAGCGAGAGAGCCAGAGAGAGCGAGCGAGAGGGGCGGAGAGGCGGGCCCTCGCAGCCGGGAAGGGCGTTCTCTTTGCGGTCAGACCGGTCAGAGTCATCCCCAGGGGTGGGTCCTCCTCCTCCGGCAGCCCAGAAGGAAAAACCAACCCACCTTTTTTCATTGTTAAGAACGCGGTGGAATGTGATAGTTTGATGCGAGAAAAATAGCGGAGGTGAAGTGAAGTTCGCTTTGGGAACGGGGCAAAACCTGCGCTGCGCTTCGGGCCGCGTCGGAGGATCATGCGGCAAACGCCAATCCCGTAAAACTGCACAAGTTGTGGATTTACCGCTGTGCTGTCGGAGCTTATTGTTGGAGCAGCTAAAGAAAGGTAGAACCCTCGTTTGTTTTCTTGCTTTGAATAGCGGGTATGTCAGTGTTGGAGAGGGTAAGGGGAAACGCAGCGGTTTCCGTAGAGAGGGGGGACCGACTACTGCAGAAAGTCAAGCTGCGGCAAGTTTCCTCCGCCTCCTGATCGAGTCCGAGCCGAAAGAGAATGTTCAGGTGCTAGTTTTGTACAGGAACTTTGCCATTTTGTGCATACTTGTCGCTGCGCACTGGTGTGGAGCAGTGCGTGTGTTGCGCATCGACTGCTCACCAAAATTCAGGGATTTTACATCAGGAGGAATTAAAGGGATAGTTCTGATTTCTTTTATTTTTTTTATTTTTTTTTTTCTGGAAGTGGGTCTGCAGTACAGTTGGCAGCGCATATGAGCAGTTTGGAGGAGCAGACAGCAAAGTCATGTTCCTAACTGTGTCTGAAGAGCAGGGCTGCAACTATTATTGTAGCAGCACCAGTCAAACCATTATCTCTATTGTTAATTGAGACGTTTTAAAAGGCTACAAGCTATTTTCTGATCTATTTTAATGTTGTTTCCTCATCACAAACAGACCTGGAGTTATGTTTTGTTTCATTCACATGTTTAACACACAAATCTTGCGTATTTAGGCAGATTTCTTTCTCTTAAACGGAAAACACTTTGTTCCACCTTGTGATGTCATCATGTAGTAATCCAGGAAGTGCTCCACTGTGTTTTTAAACTCCACACACCTTCACTAGAATCATTTGGATCATTTCAGCCCTGGAATTCTTAATCACTAATAAACAAAAGGTAAAAGGAGCTGTTAACTTAAAAACTACTACTTCATGACATCACAAGGTGGAACTGAGCATTTTGAGCTTTGGAGATGTAGACAGGCTAATAATAAAGGGTAAGACCTAACCAAACACATGTGAATAAAACAGAAACACAACTTCAGGTGTGTTTTTGATGCGGTAACAACATTATAACATGGCTGAAACCTCACAAGAGTCGGTTTTGCGTAATATAGGACCTTTATTAATGCGGCAGTCTTTGTTATAAAAGGTATGCGTTTTGGAGTCTGCATAGTTCAGATAATGATTACAGTGCTCAAAATATGTTTACAATTATATTTTATGCGTTATTACTTCTTGTATCTGTACTGAAATGGTTATATTTGCTTTTTTGCATGTATGCTTATAATGTTACAGTGACGTTATCAAATGAAGTTGTGCCTATCTTGATTTCGTCAGGCTATCTTGGTACATTGTAGATAATTGACATTTAAAAGTTCCTTGTAGTCTATACTTGGGCAACACTAGAGCTGCTCTTCGGTCTATAGACGACTGTTAACTGTTGAAATTTTGCTTTAAATGCGTAACTAAGCGTAGAATTTGCAACATCTCTTGGGGTGGGTTTGCCAACTTGTCTTCATTGGATGTTATTAATGCCGCAGTGTGGAAGATTCCCGGCCAAGCATTGACATCGCCGTGGAGACAAGCCGGTGACGGACTCTCCACGTGAAATGTCAGGGTTTCGATACTTTGACAACCCTTATTTGATATTTGAAGATCGTCCAGCTTTATGGTAGACTATTTGTTGTTGAATTTGGTAACACAGCAGACCTACAGTTCTAAAAACATGTTTTTAACTTTATGGCAGAATCATTTGTACTGACTTTGGTCCTGAAGATTAGATTTGGTATCTCAATTGGAGGTCATATGTGCAAATTTTCATCTTTTCTTAAACCACATCTGTAACTTCTAACAGTAATTAGGCTGGTTAAAACACACCAAATTAAGATTTTTACACCTACAAAGCAGAGGTTGGAAGTACTAGGTTACATCTGAGTGAATTTGTACTTACAGTTAACCTACAAGTTGTGGTTACTCTTCCCACTGTAGGTTTTATCTTAACAACATTCAATTTGTTTTTTTTGTTTTTTTTTTTGCACCGCTCCTTCAGAGTTTGTCCTTCCCTCAAAAGCCTTTTTACTTTTACTCAATAATAATACTAATAATACATTGGGTGTATATAGAAAGATTTTACACTGCGTTATTCATCCACTCCACATTTGCTGCTGGTAAAATACTATGTTCATATAGCCAAGATCAGGACGGTGAAGTGTCTTGCCTCAGAACACAACAGCAGTCTGCACTAGAGCCACTGAGGCCACACTGAAGCACCTGGTATTCCCAGCGGTCTCCCATCCTAGTATTAACCAGGCCCAGCCCTACTAAGCTTCCAAGATCCTGTGAGATTGGGCATTGGCAAGCAGGTATGACCACACACGTCACATGAGTTATTTCTTGAACCACTACTTTCAGCCACTACTTAATATTATTTTGAAGTATCTCTTACCTAAAATTTGTGACTACTCTGCTGCTAGAAAGTGATGTAATTGTAAACATTCCCAGATTACAACCTCTGTACGTGCTGCACTTATGCCAGTATTATAGTAGTGTTTGTTTAGCCCCTGTCTGTACCTGTGCATGCCCGGCCTCAGCTCCTCCACACAGAGCCCCTTTAGCCCGTGCACTAACACACGGCGGCTAACACAGAGCGCGGTGTGTGCATCCGGAGAGCTAGCGCCAGTCGCGGTGTGCCAGGTGGGGCTCGTAAAGAGGAACAGGGAATGGACCTGCCCCGACCTGCCCCCAGCATGCAGCCGATGAAACGCAGTGCACAAAGTGGCTGATGGTTTTCCAGTAAGACTAACCCCTCCTCCTCCTCTTCCTCCTCCTCCTCCTGCTGCTGCTGCTGCTGCTGCTGTTGCTGCTGTTGTTGCTGCTGCTGCTGCTGCACACTGTACCAGCTCAGAGCTCAGGAGGTTTCTAAAAGGAACACTGCACTTTTGTAAATGATGGGAAACGTTTGATAAAAAAGTGCTTGTCTAATGCAAAATCTCACTTCTGCTGTTACAACTGTCACATCTGAACCTGTGTCTTAATGAGCTTTAACCTGCAGATAGAAACACATACAAGTTTCTCTCATTGTCAGTTTATGGACAGGCCTCATGTGAAACCTCAGAACCACCAGAATTCACTCACTGAGCTGCAGAGGCTGTACTAGCACTGATTCATGATTGACTGCAGTTGTTGGGGTTTAGGTAGTGACCATTCAGATCAGAGAGAGGCATTTTAGGTTTAAACCAACTAGATTTCAGCACTGAAACTGGCAACACAAATGACAGACTCATGTGAGGCTCATTTTGCCAACCAAAACACCAAATTATAACATCGTGTTCAATGTTTTTGTAATTAGTATTGGTAAATAGTATCGGTAAAATCTATATTGGATTTGAGCATGTTTACCTCATATTTGGGCACATAAATAGTTCATGATTATGGAATTTAAAATGTTACATACGGTTCCTTAAATTGTTTAAAGATGGGGATGGAGATGTTATACGTATTCCACAGTATGGCATTCTAATTTGCATTCAACCAGTTACACGTTTGTATTCCTAAAAAAAACCATTGATTCTTACTGTAAGCACGGTCACCTCTCCACAGATCTGACCTGTAACCTGGTCTGTCCACTTGGCCACTCTCCAGAAAATAGTCTGCTCCACTTTGGGTGAAACCAAAAGCTGCTCATTATGGGTGTCCGATGAGGGCTTAAGCAGCACAGCCGGATTATAGGGCCTGGCTAACAGACTGCACCAGAGAGGACTTTCAAATGTTTGTGGTGTGGAAAACCAGGGCAAAACAAGCCTGGGATCCAGAATACAAACTTCTCCAGTACTTTACCAAGATGTAAGTCTGGTCGCCGGTGAAGCAGTTCAGATGGGCGGGATTGACAGGTGGATTAGCCAATCAGGGACACACACGGTCTGTCTGTATCAAAACAAATATGGCTGCTTAGAAGGAAAAAAGAAAGGTTTGGTTCTGGCTCGAGACTTGACGGAGGGTGTGGGGACCAGACGGGCATCACTCTGTACAAAAAATACACAGAGATCTCAGCCTGGACTTGCCAAACCTGTCAGAAAGCTGTCATTGCTTCAGAATAATTATAGATATTTTATAGAGGAAATTATGGTATTTGAATATTTTTTTGGGACTGTTCCAAAATTACGTTTATGCTTCAATTTCAATATGTCAGGCCTGTCACGATAACAAATTTTGAAGTATGATACGTTGCTGAAGTAAATCTAGACGATAAATGATAATATTGAAACCATCATTAAGTAGAAATATCCTCCAAAAAGAGCAGCAATAAATAAAAATAAACAGAATGCAACACTTAAGTACCGTATTTTCCGGACTATAAGTCGCACTTTTTTTCATACTTACCAGGGGTGCGACTTATACTCAGATAAAAATGAAATAACTGAAAGATATAATTTCACATCTTTGTTATTGTCTGTATTATTATTGCATCTACTACTCCTGTACCAAAATTTCAACATTACGGTAATTTAAAAGACATCTGAGAAAGGCTGAAGAAAAACGCCTCCAAAAGAATAAAATAAATATAAATATAAATGTGTTACGTTAGCATGCTGTACAACTATTCAGCCTGTTGTTCTCTATTTTATTGTTATTATTATAGCTTACATTCAACAATAAAATGTCTGTTCTTCGTCTTGGATTTTGTAAAATAAATTTCCCCAAAAAATGTGACTTATAGTCCAGTGCGACTTATATATGTGTTTTTCTTCATTATTATGTATTTTTTGCCTGGTGCGATTTATACTCTGGAGCGACTTATAGTCCAGAAAATATGGTAGTTATTTTGTATAGGGTATATAATGAGTCATAGATGTTCATATTTTAATCTTCAGGGAATCAGGGAAAAAAAAAAAAAAATCCTGGTAGAAATAAAAAGTACCCACGATAAGTATTAACCCCCAAAAATTGTTCTATCTATCAAGTCTTTATTTTCTTTATATTTTATTTTTAGTTCAGTTTATCGATAGGCCTGTCTCGATAATTACTATATCAGAAAGGCACATTTTTCATATCATATTATAGTAATAAACGTGGTCAGTTACTATACCAAGATTCAGTGCAGCAGATCCCGGTCTGTAGGCTAGCCCGTCTGCGAGCTGGTGTCTGGGTCAGTCTACACTCCACATCCTGCGCTGTCATGAATCTATACGGGATATTTTTAGGCTGGGACTCTCCCTGTGGCCGCGGTAACCCCCCAGGCCTGGAACGGAGCAGAGAGGATGCAAGGCACACAGGAAGGGGACCGCAATGATGGTTAAAAATGCATTGTCAACACAAAATAGTTATAAACCTCAGGGCCACCACAGACTGTTCAGGAAAGATCAGATGTTAGCTCGTGTGATACTTTGGTTTAGCTTGTCTATTTGCTTATATGGTTTTGTGCAGTCCTTATCATAATGTTAACAGTGTCTCCAGGCGGAACAGCGGTGGAAAGTAGGACTGTCACGATAACAAATTTTGAAGTTTGATGCATCGCTGAAGTAAATATAGACGATAAACGATAATATTGAAACTCATTGTCATAGACGCAAAAACCCCAAAAGCAGATTTAAACCACAAAAACTATTCTAAATCTACAATATTGTTAAAAAATCATGAGCTGCAATAAATACACAGCAGAATGAAACACTTCGCATCTGTAATGACACATAGAAGTTAATATTGCAACCTTTTACAGCTTAAATCTTATCGTATAGACAAGAAAATAACCCAAATTTGGATGTAGCAGTGGCAGTCTGTGTGCTTATTATGGGATTTGTCTGTTGGCTAGAGCTGGAGAGACAGGAGCTAATGAACTAAACAAAGCCGTTTTCTGTAGGGACCATCACCACTGCTGAGGAGGTGCAGCGGCTCAGGTTGGATTAGAAAAGACTTCATGAGTTATGGAAGATAAGCACTGTTGCCATGTGCAGTTAACACCTCAAACCACATATTATATTCTGAATCGACAAAAGTCCTGAAAGTGTCACCTTTTAAGGACACACATTATGCATTATAGTGTTGTTGGCGTTTAAACGTGGACTTAAATAGGCTTAAAAACATTGTTGGGTGTCTACCCGTGGCGCAACAATCCTGGGAATATTCAAACCGCATATTCTCTGAGGATTACTGAAACCAGCATGAATTAAGCGAAATGCGACTCCAGTTTAGGGTTGTCAAAAGTATCGAAAATCAGATACTAAAACTAGAACTAGCTGCTCAAATTGTGGGTGTGTACTAGTATGTGTTAGCTGAAAATCGCATTCTATCGTCTAAATAAAGACGTTTTTATTATTATCATGGTATCAGAATCAATATTGAGCATCGAGTCTATTCCTTAGTATCAAGATTGAAAAGTTTGACATTCTAGTATCGTGACAACACTGGTCTAGGTATGTTTTTGATGAGAGAATATTGTTATAAGCTAAGTTGTTGCATAATTTTTTTAAACGGCAAGCTGTAACTCATGAATGGGTCGACCGCTCAGAACATGACACATTACCTTTATCTGTTCTTCCGTACACTCGTTATTTAACTCTGTCGAAACATGAGGGCCTTTAATCGTTTAGTCGTTTAATCGATTAATCGGTCAATGGTGTGTTAGTCAGCCTATATGTGTATTACTGGACCCACTGCTTTATTTCGATTATTTAGGATAATATGGACAACAGCAGAAAGGAGAAGTGAGTGAGTTTATATTGTGGTATTTACATGTAAAAACGCAGATTAAACTCATGATTCACAAGTTCAGTTTGTCTTTATAAAAATACATTGCTTCCTAGTACTTTTTCTGCATAAATAGTTGTTTTTGCATGAACTCCCCCTGCAGGTGTAGTCTTGTGAGTGCAGTTTGGGTCAGATACATAGTGATACATAATAGATTTGACAGCTTTTGCCACACCCCCTTTTTAGTTGACTAATCAATCGGCAGCACAGAATTTCTTTAGTCAAAATATACACGCACTAAAGCTAACAACCCAAAAAAGCGTGAATCATCGACTCTTTAACGAGGGGTATTATGCAAACTGTATTCTTTACGCTTTCTACCATGTTATAACCTTGTTCCCTCATCAAAACCATGCCAGAAGAGGACATTTTCAGCTGTTGAGTATTTTAGCGGTCTCTCTCGGGCCTACGTCATCCATACTCCCACATGACAATTCTTCATAAATATACAAAAACATGATACAAAACTGTACACAGCAACTTGACAAATTGCTACAATATGCAGTGTGTTAGCAGTTAATACCTCGTAGAAGCGTAATACTCGCTCTTTAAAGTGAAAAAGGGGCATCCTGCATAAAACTAATGCCATTGTTGTGTGTGAGTCTAGTCTGTATGCCCTCTTCTCATGTCTCCTGTCTGCTGCCTATCTCTTGTCCAGTGTTAACGGACTGTGTGGGAGCAGGTCTTGTCTCACTTGTAGTTGACGTGTCTCCTCAGTGCAGGCTTGACTCTGTAAGTGTGAGTGTCCTCTCCAATCTGTCAATCTGAGATCTCACTTCCCCAACTATAGACTGTATAAAGGAGTGGACTGAGGGACTGTGACATCACCCACAGCGTTCGGCTCCAGTCAAATGAAGCTCATCGAGGCTAGCAGCTTTAGGGGCGAATTTGGAGCTGAAATCCATATTTGAAACTCCGACCGCAAGTATCGTGGCAACCAAAGAGCCAATCTGGAGCGAGGCTGTTGAAGGTAACGGCCGTTCCCGCCCACACCGCTAGTTTAGCAGGAAGCAGGCACTTAGCGACAGGTTTGATTGACAGAATTGCTAACGCCAGCAGGAGCGACCTTGGGGAAAAAACGCACCTGATTTGTCGGTTATTAATGTTCATATCTGTATTTACGTACACAATAGCGAAGTAAAAATACGAAGGAGACTGCGCCAAAACCTGTTTAAATCAGAAATGTAAATCACACATCAACCAAGCCACTAAACAAAACTATAATTCATAAACGCTGCATGTCTGTGTTTGTCGTTCTGTTGTATAGGGCAAGTGCAGTGACTGACACAAGTTGCGACGAACCAGGAAGTTGGCAGAGAGTCTGGGAGATAATTTAATCTCTCACCAATGGAGAGCCAAGCAGCCCTCTGGTATTTTTATAGACTCTTATAAAACATGTGCTTATGAAATGACTCCTCTAAGAACTTTTGTCATATTTTTTATCATGTATGCAAAATTGTGATGTTCAATCTCGGATACGGAGGGAAAACCCCCGCTGTGTAACCTTTCAACCGATACACTGACGATAATAAAAGCCTTATTTCATTGCACAAGTTTTTACTGCTCAAAAGTACCTTAAAATACATCTACTCTTACTGTGAGCCCCTGCAGAGACGTGACTTGTAAATCGGATTTGAGAAATAAACACCTGCAATAAAATAAAGGCTTTTGAGAGGCGGAAAAGTTACGCAATGGGGCTTTAATAATGTTGGATCTTTTTGTGTTTTGTTATTAGCCATCAGCAACATTTGATATTTAAAAAAAAAAAAAAAAAAATTAATACAAGGTTATTTGGTAGCTGCCACACAAATAATTGATAACATATTCCTTGTTTAAAGTCACAGTATGTAACATTTTAGACGAAGAATAGACTAAAAATAGAACTGTTATTTGTATTTTTTTTATTGTGTTTTTGTTTATTGCACTAAAAACCAGAAAAAATTTGCTTCTTTACTCTGAGCGGGCTTGCATCTCCACAAACCTGACTGGACTAGAACCTCCTCTTGCCCGTTTCTATGGAAATGTTGTTCCTTTGACTATACTCTTAAACAGCATGGCCTAAGACACATCTATCTCCACTGAGAATGTTCCGAAGTATGGTTTTAACTGACTAACTTTCTGTTTTCATAGAATTATGCAGATGATATACTGACTCCAGAAACTTGCATAGGGTTACTTTAAGATGTAAGGTAAAGGTACAGTATGGAACTTTCTGGAGATAGCATGTCAGCTGCACCTGATTCCATGGAAACAGAAAGCTTCGGAACAATAAACCATATATTTTTTAGCAATTTTTGTGAGCTATACTCTTCAATTCACTTTTATGACGTTTTTACTGCATCGATATTATTCAAGTTTTGGTATTGAAAAAATGTGTTCCTTACTCAGCCCGACCCCTTTCATGTAATCTTGTGATTTTGATCATTCATAACGTCCTGGCTGTAATGCACAATTCATATTCCAAGAATGCGTGTACCTCCACCTTCCTGTCAGGTCCGAGAAAGTAGTACCGAGGAAACTTCAAACACAGTCCAGACACAGGAGGCCGGGACTCTTTTTTTTTTTTTTTTTTTTTTTTCCTGTAAATTCCTCCGCCTTGGATTTATTTTGGTAGGTGTTCTCATATTAGTGTTCGGGCCAAAACTTCCCGCCTGCATGCGATTGTTATCTTGTCCCCCTCCCTCCACCTCGCCGTCCCTCCTTACCCCTGTCTCTCAAGTATTTTTGGAACTTAATGAAAAACCGAAATCCAAAACCACGTATACCCTTAAAAGGCACGTCTGGGTCAGCTGGGTGGAAACTCTCGCTTATTAAACGTCCTTAACTGTCTCTCGTCTTTTTTTTTTTTTTTCGTGAGCGCAACCTTTCGGGCGTTCGGTACAGGAATGCGGTGGGTTTCTCAGGGGGAGGAGGAAGACGAGGAGGAGGAGGAGAAGGAGGAGGGGGGCATACTTGGCATAGCTCAGGAGCCATTCCAGTCTGGTTCAAGGTGCTTTTGGGAGCAGACGGAGGAGGGAGGAGGGAGGGCGAGAAAAAGTACTTCCTGTTTGGCATGTGGTGGAAGGGAGCTGGAGATCAGAAGTAGAGGGGCAGCAGCGGACAGTTACGAAGTGAAGATGTGAGCACTGTACTCCGTAGTCGTTAGTTATGTAATGGAGATACAAGGATTGTCAAATAAACAGGTATGAACAGGTGCTGATACGGAAAAACTGTCAACCCAATCGACAACTCCCGCAACTCCCTATTCCAATTTTATCACGATTCAAATGCACTTTGTATTTTTTTTATTGCCTTCAACTGGTAGATAGCGTCATTGGCTTCTTCTTAAAGTTCATTCTTCCCTCTGATTGGTTCAAACCAGCTGCCATTCACTCAGAGCCTAACCAATAGGAGGAGTGCATGGGAGGAAGTGTCTTGTGTTTGATTATTTTAGCTTTCAACCACGTTATAATGTTCCCTCATCAAAAACATGGCTGAAGAGATTTTAGATGTCATCCATGCATGTTTGAGTAATCTAGCAATCTCTCCCAGGCCATATTCGAACCCTCCGTACGCTTAGCTGCAAGATTCTGTGCAATACTCTGTTGTGTTAAGTCAGGGGTGCCCAAACTCTTTTCACTGAGGGCCACGTCATGAAAAATAACACGGAGGGCCACAGAGAAGTAGTCAATACAGTGGATAATTTAGATTGGTGCATTTAACATACTTTAAATAAGGCTTAAAATATTATTATTCGTCTGTATGACAATGCAATGTGATGTTATTTAGGTTATAGTTGTAGGATTACTGAAATTTGCTATAAAAAGGTACTGATTATGATCAATTGGGCCACTTAAACTGAAGGCGTGAGGGCCAAAAAAAATTGGTCTGAGGGCCGCATTTTGCCCCCGGGCCGTAGTTTGGGCACCCCTGTCTTAAGTCAACCAAAGATTTGTTTAGTTGACTACAGCACTACCTCTGATTTAGGTTTGCGATTTAAACTTTAATAATAGATTCTGTCCAAAGTTCACCGTCTGAAATATGAACTGACAAACTAAAACAAGAATCACATTTCAGAACATGTTTGTACACATCTAAACTACAGGGTTAGCATCTTTTTTTAAGCAGAATAAGCCAGGAGATTTAGTTGTTTGCGAAGGAAATTGTGGCGTTTCAAAAATGGCTGCGTTCACGATTTGCTAATTGCATCCATTTAAGTTCGATGGTGATTAATCTACGTGAACACACCTGTGAAATTATGTTTGTTTTGGATCTTTTGTACTGCCACAATAGTAGGTAAAGAGGACACTTCCAGTAACAGCTCACACACTGGACCTGTTTAAACAGTACATGACGCACACACACTCAAGTGGAGCCATTCACTCTTATAATTACTCAGTGCCAACTCTTTTAGTAGTAGTAGTATGTGTTCTGATATGCTCGGCCCTTTGTAGAACAATACTGCAAATAAAGAAGTCAAACGATGTATAGTAATGCCAAATGTGTGCAAATTTTCTATGCTATTTAAAAATGAAATGTTGATTTTAAAGGAAATACATGCAGCCTACACTTGGAATTTAAAAAAGTACTACTATCACAACAGTGTTTTTGTAATTAAGAATGAATCGGCATTAGAGTTGTTATCAGTAAAAGTTGTATTTCCTTTGAACATGTTTACTCAGACGGGCCAGTTGGGTCATGTGTATGGAATTTTAAATCTTACATACATAAAAAATATTAACGCACATCGTTTCAAATAATGTTTAAAAGGTTTACATCAATTTCCCTTTTTTTTTGTTACGTCCATTGTCTTATACTCCTATTCTATAACTTGACTACAGTCCATGTGTGCCCACAGTAGTACCAGCAGTAGTATTTGTGTTTGTTGGTCTCTGTCTCTAGTACTTAAATTGTACTCTGAAAGTTTCCACCTCCACAGGCCTGTCCGTGCGGAGCCTGTCATTATCCCCCAGCCGGCCCTCTTTCTGACGTGGGCTGGGATGGCACACGCGCAGGGTCAGCTGGAGGTCCTGGGTGAGTGCTCTGGACACACACATATTTTCACATTGAAGATGGAACAGTAACTTAACCTCACAGAATTATTGCAACTTCGTGTCACAGTCCAAAAAACATTGGACATGATGGCCAAGTTGTTTAATAATTATTGTAATTTGGGGTTTTGGTTCTCAAGTTTCTCATTTGGGTTGCCAGGTTCAATGCTGAAATCCAGTTGGTTAAGGAAGAGACTCCATACTCAATACTGACTCCGATACCACGATGATAATAAAAAAAACCTATTTCTTTAGGTAATAAAATGTGATTAAATGGTAGTACTTTCTTTTCTATTCCTATGTGTCCTTATATCTGTGTAATCCCTCAGTCGTCCAGTAGGTTCATAGTGGTCCATAGGTGTATACTAGTCTATGTGTCTTATACTTGTTCTGATACAGCTCAAGATCATTCTAAAGCTGTTCAGTAAAGGTTCATTTCTGTTCTGTTTTTGATTTTCGATACTTTTGACAACATACTGAGAATGAGAAAACGTGTATTAGTCCTCCGTCTGCCGGTTAAGGCTCTGGCAACACAGGTTCAGTTGTCATTGTAGTACTTTTTTACATACAGTTCCTAAGATATTTTGACTTGATTCAATGTATTTCTTACACTAAATTATTTAAATGGAGCAAGAATATTGTTTTATTGAGCGTGGGGCTGTGAAAAGTATAAAAAATTACATACATACTACGATTTAATGTTGAAAATTACATGCTATTGTCTAAAGAAAATGGTATCAAAATTGGTATTGCGTATCAAGTCTATTCCTTAGTATCAAAATTGAGTCCATTTTGACTATTTGAGTGTAGTTTTCTTGGTAAAAAACATTTTTATTTCTTCTCCTATACTCCATTCACTATTAGTCCACTGTTGTATTTATACACACTAGTCCGACCTGTTTTCCAATCTACAGGGCGTCTTAAAATAAAAAATTCCTGCACGCGATTAATTGTGTCGTGATCAGAAAATATGCATGTTGTCATAGAGGACTGCGTGGTCTCTGTGGTCAAAAGTATCGAAAATCAGACGCTAATCGCCCACGGACCGCTATGGAACCTACTTGGACGGCTGAGGGATTACACAGATATAAAACCACGTGCTGATACTTTATTACGGATTATTTATGTTGTGATCAGAAAATATACAGGTTCTTGCAGGGGAATGTGTGGTCTCCATGGTAACCCTACCCCCTCTCGCTCGGTCACTGCTCTGGGACAGGGGGGAGTGACGCAGATGCAGTTGTAATGTGTTTCTTTTTCCTTTTTGACCTTTCATCTGTCTGGCGTTGGTGTGACTTTCCACGGGACTACCCTTTTCTTTGCTTCTTACATCAGCTCTTGTTTTATAATGTTTGTGTTGGCGTGAAAAACAGCCAGTTGCGATTAGGTTTGCGATTTTATGTTTTTACGGTTCTGAAACGTGTCCAGGTGAATTGACGAAAAGGCTGAAATATGAACTGACAAACTAATACGAGAATCACATTTCAGAGCGTGTTTGTGCGGATCGAAACTACAGACTTTGCAGTTTTTATGCAGAATAAAACGGGAGTTTGATGTTTGTGGAGGAAACGATAAGCTCAGTGTGTCTCAAAGATAGCGGTCACTTTTACTAACATCAGAAAACATGAAATAAACAACCTATCAAAACTCAAATTAACAGGAAGTAGGAAGGACAGGAAGTATCGACGCTAACTCTTTCGATTTTACTAATTGCGTCCGTTGAAATAGCACGTTTTGTTTTGTTATACATTTTTCTGAGACTTTATTATTGATTCAACAAAATAAGGGCTTGTTCATATATTTTTATTTGTCACAATATTGCATGTGTACATTAGTGGTACTATGTGGTTGCTTGGTTATGGTTAAGCAATTCCCAAGTGTGATTATGAGTAAAAAAGTAAAGTTATAAACCTAAAAGAAAATGCCAAAGTGGATAAAAAATTTCAACTATAAAAAAAAATATATATATATATATATATATATATATATATATATATATATATATATATATATATATATATATATATATAATATTCTTCACTTGTTTTTAGTAAAATGAGTAGTGTGAGTAGTTGCAATTTTGAGTACTTTTTTAGTACTGATCTAGTTTGAATCCCGCTCTTGAAAACATAAACATTGTTACCACTTTTTTAAAGGCCCTATCACAATAATCACTATATCGACCTATCGTTCAATATATGAAACATGAAACAATATATTTTGGGGCTCAATATTTATCTTGTATACTGTTTCTAAAATAGGGAGATTTGGGGTATTTCTCTTGTAATACAATAAGATTAGTGCTGTATAGGGTTGAATAACTAATGTCAATGGCTAATTATTGGTTTATTCTGCCTTTTATTTGTTGCAACTCAGGCCTTTTGAATGATACGGTCTGGGATTATCTTGCATTATTATTATTGAGCCAGTTAGACAAAGTAGTTTCAATATGATCATTTATCACAATATTTTTCTGGCGCAATATATTGCGCTCCAAATTTGTTATCGCGACAAGCCTATGTATTTTTCCATGGCTGATGCCGATACCCCAGGGAAGACCCAGGACACGCTGGAGGGACTATGTCTCTCGGCTGGCCTGGGAACGCCTTGGGGTCCCACTGGAGGAGCTGGAGGATGTGTCCGGGATGAGGGAAGTCTGGGAGAACCTGCTTAGACTGCAAGACCAAGAACAGGACAGGAACAGACATTTTATCTTTAAAGGCAAGTTATAATAATAATAACAACAATAAAACAGAGAACAACAGTCTGAATACATGTATATTTATTCAGCAACATGAAGAATAGACAGAACTTTTTAACTTATTAACAGCATAAAAAACAAGCTAACAAGTTTACTCTGGATCTTACTCCAAATAACTAAATCCATTGAATTCTTCATCCTCTGTGTCACTTCTGAACAACGCCGCCAACTACAGGGTAGATGAAGTGTTGCTTCCACTCCCACGTGGCTGTGTTACTGATACACAAGTGCCCTCGTTCAGTTGTCAATGTGACAATAACGAAGATGTGAAATTATATATTTCAAATAATTCAACATATAAGTCGCACCCCTGGACAAACTAAGAAAAAGAGTGTGACTTATAGTCCACTTGTTATATAGATGGAGGCCAAACTAAATATCGACCTCTGTTGGAGATTTAAGGCCAATAGTTGATACCCTACAAAGTGTAAATATCGGCCTGATGTATCAGTAGTTATATCGATCTATCTCCAGTTCAGAATGCATAAGGTAAGTGAGGAATAACTTTGGACCACTGCAAACCGTTTAAAATGAACTAGTTTTGTTTTTCATCATTTTAAAATGGTAAAAATCAGGTGGGCCTACTTTTAAACGTAGTTGTCAAATATCATGTTATTTCTACTATCTTGCCACCCTAGTTGTAACCTTTGTAGACAATGCATTTCAAAGCCTGTCTGAACTGGGCTGTGCGAACCTGTCCTCCCACTCTTGGTTTTTACAGTGCACACAGACCCCGGCGGCAGTGCTATTTTTGGGACCCCCGCGCCCCCCTTCCCCTTCACCGGGCCCACTCCTCGGCTCCGGTCTTCCCATGATGCGTGGCTGCAGCCTGGGTGGACCCCGTGCCAACTAGGTCTGTGGAAGTCCTTCTCATGCTAGCTCCGTCTGCACCCAGAGAGAACAAAAACATTGGTTGGAAAAAAGTAAAGTTAAATTGTAGCTTGAAGCAGTGGGCTGGAAATGTTTAAGTTCTAAGGCTTGGTCCACACCTGTTACTGTGATCGTTAAATGGGTTTGTTTTCGTTGGCGCTAGGCTAGTCTCAAGTGACTGCAGGTTAAAGGGACTATCTGATTTTCCCCCCCCCCATGTATTTGAGCAAAATGCGTCTTACACCAGTACAGCTATATTGTATGAGCAGCTCTTGGACCTCTGCAAACTGTAGGTGAGATTTTGATTTAAAATTTCATAAACTTGACCTAACTGTGTCCCCAGATATGATAAACATCTTCAGATCAAATATAACTTTTACTGATAACAACTGTAATGCTGATTTATTCCTAATTACAAAAACATTGGACATGATGGCACATCTGAATAGTCACTACCTAAACCCTAGCACCTGCAGACAATCATGAATCAGTGCTAGTGCAGCCTCTGCAGCTCAATGAGGGAATTCTGGAGGTTCTGAGCTTTCACATGAGGCCTGTCCATAAACTGAGAATGAGACAAACTTGTATGTGTCCTCTGTCTGAAGGTTAAGGCTCTGGCAGCACAGGTTAAGTTGTGATTGAAGTAGCCGTAAAAATGGTAAGAGCAGGCTGTATATAGTTCCTTTAAATGTAACAGTCTTTGATACTTTGAATAACTGTTTCTTAAAGTGTTTTGCTTATGTTTAAGATTCATTTTAATATTTTTAAGCCATTGTTTACTACTTGCACAATGTAACCTTCCACTACTGACTATAGAACACAATATAGAATTAAAGTACTGTACTTAAGTAGAATCTTTAGGTATCTGTACTTTATTTAAGTAAATTTTATAGTGGGTACTTTTTACTTTTCAGTTCAGTTAAATAATGTAATGGAGTAGAAAGTACACATATCTGCTCTCAAATGTAGTAAAGTAAAAGTAAAAAGCACTTTTCATATAATTTGAGGGGTCATTTTTACCATGTTCGTGGCAACATCTTGACTAAAGTTTTCGAGTTCAAGCTTCGACTTTGAGCAAACAAAATAAATCCACAAAATTGATAAGAAAAATTGAGACATTGATTTGTATTGTTACTGTTGACCAAATATGTGTCATTTTTAAACAGTGTTACTACATTTAACACTTCAACAAATTAACAACACTTGTGTAAAATACTTTTACTATTTGCTCTTGAAGTACGTTTTTAAATGGGTACTTAAATACTTTTACTTAAGTAGATTTTTTTCATGTGAGACTTTTTACTTTTGCTTGAGTATTTTTTTACTTCTGCAGCTGTACTTTTTAAAAACTTTAGTAACAAAATTAAGTACTTCTCCCACCGCTATCTATTGTAATGTTGCTGCCTGATTCTTTTTTATTGTAATCTTTGAACTCCAAATGGCACAAATGTCTGGATGACTATTTGACCGTGAGAATCCATGGCATTATCCTCACAATTCCACTCATACTTTTACTTTAAATACATGTTCTGAAATGTGATTCTTGTATTCCTCAGTCAGTTCATACTCCAGTCTTTTAGTCAATACTTCTGGACATGTTTAAAATGTGAACTTTGACCAAAATCCCATTACTAAGAACACGTAGTCACTAACCCTGCAATTAAATATTTTCTCAGCCCTATAAGGAAGCAGCATTAATCATTATTTGTGTTGTTATCAGATGGGAAATACCCTGACTGTCTTCATCTTAATGTTTTATCTAATAGTCAAAAGTTAATATTCCAGTGAATGACTGAAGAGCTGTATCCTGTGAGTAAACCATGACATTTGATATGCTAACCAGGAGCACTAAATTGTATCAAGTGACCTATTACAAAATAATAATAGATCAGTTTTTTACTGTCAGATTGCAGATGTGTGGACCTGGTTTATGGTTAATATCTTTGCAATTACTGGGCCTATCCTATATACTGACGTTTTCTGTCAGTATAAACAATTACTATAGCAAAAGTGAAATGATTTTTTTTCATGGTAGCTTCAGGAAATAGTTCCATTATTCAACCCCAAGGACGTGACTGTTGACAGTTGAAAGGACTTGCCATGAGATTAATATGACAAGTCTGTGGCTTCAGTCCCAAACAAATTATCTTCCACTTTGACTTTTGATTATGATTAAGCACATGGCTCTTAATCTTGTCTCACAGAGATGGAAGTTGCATGTTCACATCTTGCCAGCTTTGTTGCGTCATAGCCAAAACTCCGAACTTCTACGCAGTTTTTAATCCCATAAACCATCACTGGAATCGCTCTACGGTCAAATTTAGTTCACGTCAAAGGCATGGCTGTGTTAGCAGAGTATTCTCAGGGTATAAGGACGTGATTTGTTTTGTTTTTTTAAGCTAGAACACGTGAAATGGTTATCCCAAAGTGGCCAAGAGCATGGAGCATGTTTAAAAGAGAATTAAAGCCATAAGAATGCAAGGGTTTCTTAAATATCAATACAAAATAGCCCAAATGTATTTAGAACACCAGATTAAAACATGTCATTCAAACTCATAAAATCTCTTTCCATGAAGTCCTGATTCTGATTCTCACCTTCAGGTTGGAATCCCTCTCTCCCAAAGTGCTCCACAACCTGTTATTGTGAAAGCCTTCATTTTCTCATGTCTCACATTGTCAAATACCACACATTTTTGGAGCCAGCCTTCCACTTTCTCTGTCTTCCTTTTTAAAGTGCATACGACAGGTTTTCATGTTTTTCGAATTTTCACTTGGCTTGGTGGGATATCAGTTAAGTGGCAGTTTGTGGGGAAAAAAAGTTGTGAGGAAAAGTACAAAAATGCAGGAAGTAGCTCTTAAACAGAATCTCTCTACCTATGTCATCAAGACGCCTTTTATTTTTATTATGTGTCCTTGTTTACATTGTGGTTGCTATTGGTAACAGTTATAGAATTACCTCTACATGCGTCGTATCTGTTGTCCATCTCCAACCAGGAAGTGAAATGATCAATTCGAAAAAACTTGGCAAAATATTTAATACAATCTTATATATAATGATGTTAAATGCACTGGACTCCACCAATGAAAACAAATTATTAACAAGCAAATATTAAGTTGACAAGACTGTGTCAAGCGTCATACTTTATTGGACTAAATCTGGATTAAAACCTGGTGCAGTGGTTTTATTTTATTTAATTTTTTTCTGTTTTAAATAATCGTAAAACAGAACAAGTTAATTTTGAACGTTTGCAGTGGTCCAAAGTTATTCCTCACTTACCTTATTCATTCTGAGGATCCTAATTATTCACCACAATGATTTAAAAAGTGCTTTTAACATCTTTCAGAGAGCGAGGTTTTGTGGTAACACGCTGATTCTCTGGCAGCAAACAGCAGACTTATTTTGACCCCAAGAGCTGCTTATACAATATATCTGTACTGGGGCAAGATGACTTTTACAGGCCTTGTGAGTATAATGCCATACTGTGCAACATTCCAGGCAAAATCCACCTTTTTAAAATTACATTCATATTAAAAAGTCATATATATTTGAGATGCATGCGTTCAATATTTTTCAGTAACAGTAATTTGGTTCTACATAGTGCAGACTGCCTGATCTGTTGTTTTTCATGCTTTGTGCTGACCTGATACTTTGTGTTTGTGTGTTTTGGGTGAAGCGCTAGTGTGTCCTTGGTCAACATAGCGCCCTCATGAGGTCGTGTTGTCTCTTGCGGTGAGATCCCAGCAACATGGAGCTACAATAGTACTAGGAAAGTTATACAAGTTAAACGGGTTGACGTGTTTGATGATGTCATAATTTCAGATGAAGGGCAGGGGGCTATAGAACTCTGCGGGAGATTCACTGTTTTGAAAGACGTAACAAGACACAAATGCTGAACCTTACCACACACTTGTCATTATTAATCTCATGGCTTAAAGTCCTTTCAGCTGACAACAATCACGTCTTTTGGGTTGAATAATCGCACCACTTTCTGAAGTTATTGTGAGTGAAGTATTTCTATTTTGTTTGTTTATACTGACAGATGAGGTTGAACTTTGTGCCAGTTTTTGTTCCATGTGGATAGGCCCAGTAATTACAGAGATATTAATCGTAAACCAGGTCAACAAATCTGCTATCTGACAGTTAAACAGCAAATTCCATCATAGCCCTCTGACCTGTCGCCAGCTCTGTTTAAAGTGCACATGACAGGTTAAACTACTCATCACTCTAAAACATAGTAAACAATTATATTTGAACAAAACTAGTTGTTTTTTAGTTTGACGGTTTTGGTGAAGTTTATATTTTTACTTCCTGGTTGCACATGGGCAGCAGGTATGACATATGTAGAGGTAATGCTATAACTATTACCTAGCAACCATAATACTAACAAGTGCCAAAACCTGTCTCAAATTGAGCAAGTGTCTAACTGAAAAACAGTCAGTTCTTTATGATCAGATTGTGTTAAAACAAAGCTCTAACTCGATTAACAGCTTCAGACAGAGCAGTGCCCATGGTTAGCGTCACCCTCCAGGGAATGTTGAATGTGGATTCAGCAACAAAGTATCAATTATTTTCTGTGTATGTCTGTTTTTGCATTTCTGCATTCTCTCTTAACCAATAATCTCACTGCACTGTTCCTCCTCAACTGTAGTGTACTGGGAGCCGAAGTGAGCCAGACCGCAAATTTCCCTCCTCTGCCCCTGCTCTCTGGGTGGACTTAAGTGAAGAATGCGGTTTGAATACTTGTACTTTTTATCTGCAGTGCCAGTCCCAGCCCTCTGCACTGCACCGGCTTCTCAACAACATTGACCTTAAAAGGAAACAATAGGCTGCTATCAGTTGACAAGTTTGTTCAGTGACGTAGTGAGGTACAATTACTTACATTTACCCGAGTTACTTTAGGAAGATATCGGTGGTGTCATATATGGTAGTTTTGTCATATTGATACTTTGCAGCTCATATCATCAACATTCCCTGGGGGTTAAAGCTAACTAGAGGCACTGGTTTCACTGAAGCTCTGTTACTCAAGTTAAACTTTAATATGAGCTTTGTTTTGACACAGTCTGATCAGAAAGAACGGACTTAGAGCTGCAACAGGTGAGCTGATTTGTGCTGTTAAACAAGTCCCTCTCAAATAACGTTACAGACACACTCTAGCTAGGACTGGCCAACAGTCTTTTTAGTTGCTCACCTTTTTTGCTGAAAATTCCTAAACAGGACTATGAACTCTCGTATTGATCACAAGCTCCTGAAAATATGTAAAATATGTTTACATCCATTTGTCTGTCTTGAGTTTTCAGACAAACTTATCAGACAGTGTTTACTAATGTTTGCATTGTGTTACCATGGTAACTGCTCAGGATTTCTCCATAGACATACATGCGCCGACCAGAGTGATATCATTGCAAAGTATCAGTTGTACTTGAGTGATATTGAGTTATTAAGTGATATTGATATTGAGTGATATTGAGTTATTAAGTTTCGATACACTTTTCTGGATGTTCCAGTATGTTCCCTCATTATTAGCTTACTCCTAGTTGTATTTCAGTGGATTTATGCTTCATTTCCTGCATTTTGGGCTTGAGTGCTCACTCTCTACCCCATACATGAAATCAGTCAAAATTTGGGTTCTATTCCATGTGTAAGAAGATGCAAAAAATTCCATCACACATATGAGGTATTAATTATGATTTGCCAGCATGGCACAATTATTCCTCACAAACACATAAAAATAGCTTCTACACTCACATTTTTTGTCTGATTGGATTGAGATTTGAATCACTATACTCGCTGCCACAATGGTACTACAGCTCCGCCTATAGGGATGCACAAAATCGACTATTGGGCGAAACTTTGACAAACAGATTTTCTGCATATTTTCCCTGACTCTAAAAGTTAATGAGTGCACTTACATGTGCACAAGTATCTCGGTTATGAGCCTTGTTCTGGATATGACGTTTACATGCGCTCAGAGAAACCAAGGCACTCACATCCCTGTATACACGAGGAATCTGAGTATCCTGATATTTACAGGGGTAACTATGGTTACTATGGCACAAGTATGGCAAGAAGATAAACATATAGCAACTTGGCTAACTTGGATTTTTAGCCTGTTTACAAGCACAAAAGGGTCTATATACCTACCCAAATACAGGCAGAACATGCAGAAACTCCACATACGCCATATCCGGTTTGGGAATTGAACCCTGGACCTTCTTACTGTGAGGCAAAAATAACACAATTTTCACGTAACAGTGTTGAGCCTTCCCGTTTGTGGTTGTGAGAAATGAACTCTGGGCTGCTGAAGACATGTGGCTGTTTTTATAAGTGCAGTTTGTGTGTACAGGACAGGAGCCAAAATGTCACCCCTGCCAGGTCACCATGGCAACACACCACGACTATTTTGTTTACACATATAACAAGTCTACTGTTTTATTTTACAGTCCCCAAGTTGAATGAAATAAAGTCCGGCCAGACATTCTCCGGACTAATTGAGGTAATTTTGGTCGTCTGGTCGTCTGGGAAATGCATCTGTGGAATTGGAAGCATGCATTCTTTAGTATGTATCGTTGATCAGCCAATAACACCATGTTCATGTGGTTTAGATGCTCATAAAGTCTTCATGACAGAGTACAGGTACATATTGTTTTGCAGATAAACCATGCAGCACAGTGTTGTGGGGGAATGTGCATTGTTTGATGGCTTTTAACAAATTGTTATATCGCTTTCTTACTAAAGCTCCAGAGAATGCATTTGACCCATTGACAAATCTGCCTGGAGTGGGCTACAGCAGTGCAGTGACTGGGCATCCATCTCCAAATCTTGAGCTAGGTTTGGTTAGAACATCCTGTTGTTCATGGTTCATGTGATAAAGGTCCCACCTCCTTGTTGTAAAGTATTTAAAAGGCTTAATATAACATGAGACACATTGCTTTTGAACTCCTTTTGACATGGAGGAGCAGCGGCTATACTCTGAGCTCCCCACCTGTTGCATCCAGCTACTTTGGGTGAAGGTATGTTTGACCGCTGGTGTTCAGGATCTCTTCCTCTCAGTCACACAGAGCTTGAGGTGATTTCATATTAAATATAAATTAAACTACAGCATGCTACAGTATGTATTCATCTACATACAAGATTATCTGAGGTGAAAATCCAGCCTCTTTTCTATTGGCACGGTTCACTTGAGGCCTTGGTGTGGGTCTGTTTGGTGTGGTTCCCTCCAGTCAGGTTGCGTTTCCATGCTCTGCGCATTGCTTCATCAAGGGGCAGAGCTCTGCAAGGTGAGGCTCTGACTTCACCCAAACATAACTAATGTTTTTTTAATAACAAAAATCAAAATCATCTTAATCAAGGTCAGTTTCAGAGATTTTGTAATTCCAAAAACATGCCTGGAGTTGTGTTTAGTTTTGTTTCATTCACACATGGGGCTGTTCCACCTTCTCATGTCATGTGGTAATACAGGAAGCGCTTTAATGTGTTTTTAAACTCCATAGACCTTCACTAGAATCATTTGGATAATTTCAGCTCTTGGAATTAACTTGAAAACTACAGTTTCATGACATCACAAGGTAGACCAGGGCATTTTGAACTTTGAGTAATCCTGTTATTAGTCCATCTATATCTCCAAACATGTGAATGAAACAAAACACAACTTCAGGTATGTTTTTCAGGAGGTAACAGCATGATAACATGGTTTAAAACTCACAAGAGTCAATTTTGCGTAATATAGGACCTTTAAGACCAGTGGAGACACATTCAGTTCCTATCAGGTCCAAAGTAAACCTCTAGAAACAAAGATAATGCCTATAGAGGTTGTGCTAACCAAAGCTAACGTCTATAGAGGTAGTGCTAAGGTTGGTTGAGGTAGTGCTGAGTTTGCAGAGGGTTAGGCTGCAGCGCTAAAGGGTTTAAGACAGGTTGGACCAGTTCTGAGTGAAATTAAAGCTGTACGATTTTCCCAAGTGACACCTAAAGACGAATGTTACTCCACCTTCACCAGATGCCGGAATGCAAATAACAAGCACAGGAATGTGGATTAAAATCATTAGTGAGATATCGCACAGACGGAGAAGGTAAGAAGGGCCATCTTGAGTAACATTAAGTGCTTTTCTATCACCGATTTCTAGAGCTGAACGATTGGGGTCATAATATCTAATTGCGAATTTTTCTGACAAGCATTGCGATCGTGATGAGATTTGCGATGTGTATGTTTGTTTATGGAGGATATTATGGTATGTTAAAAACTGCAGCTGTTTCACTTTACGATTGATCTTGTAGCCTTAACCATTTCTCCTATGTCTGGGTAAGGGTCACAGACATTTTGAGCTCTTAACAATGGCAAGGTTATGTTAAGTCATACTTTATTTTCCCCATAAGGATGTTTGCATTTGACCCATCATTCCATGCCAGAGTGGTAGATAAACTTCACAATACACTCTGTTCATTCAATAAATGCCAGTCAGTTGGAAAGTTTTAAAAGTGACAATCAGGCGATGCCACCAGACCAAGTTATAGGTCTGTTCTTGTGGAAAGGTGTGCACTCTAAGTAAGAATGCATGTACGCCAAGGTATTTTTGAGCAATAAAATCATTGTAAATGTGAGATAGATTAGACTAATAGCATACTGTGGACCATACCAGGCAAAACAATAACATTATGGGGGAAACATATTCATTCCCCTGGTTAATCTTGGCTTGTACATAATTTGTGTTGGACATTCCTTGACTTCCGAAGCAGACAAAACAAGGTGGGACCTCTGCATTGGACCTCATAGCACACACATACAGACACACTTACATGATGGGTTTCCATGCTTTCTGGGGACGTAACATTGACTTCAGTTCAATTTCCATGAGACTCATCCTAACCTTAATAGTCACTACAAGCCAAATTTTAACTTACACTCCTAACATAACCTGTTTTATTCCATATCTGAACTTTAAACTACGGATGCACCGATATGAAAATGACAGTGGTGGACCGTGGCCTCGGGACCTAGCCCAGCTGCGCATATTTACAGATATAACATACAGGTGCCAAAGTGACTGTATACAGCCTCTCAGCCCGTGTGCTCACCTCCGGAGGTGCGTTGGAGGAGGCGGGCCTGAGTTTAATACATGTAGAACACACACACTGCTGATTCTCCACAATATTTAGTGCTTTTGTTGACTAAGCTGGCTTAAGTTACTATTTTAAATGCATAAAATACCCATCACAGTGCACCAGCTGATTGATATGACCACAAAAAATGCACACGCCAAGTCAGAACACACACGCACATCACCGTCAACAACTGGACACAACTATCATGGATGTGTTTTAACGTTGTTTTCTCATTAGGCTATTATCCAAGTTACTGCACGTAGACCGTACACTAATACCAATGCCTCACTTACCGCTGTCACCATCCAATGGTTAATCCAACCATAGAAGTATAAATCCATGAATCCAACAGCCCCTTCACTCTGTGCTTCGTGCGATCCATGTGTCAGTAAATCCTTGACTAGTAGCTCGCTAGTTTTAGATTCTCTTCTGAACATTTCATGACTGGCTTGGGTAAAAAACATAAAGCCCCTCTTTGAAAAATAATCCCATTATTTGTCCAAAAAGAAAGTCCAAATGAAAGCATCTTTTTCTTTCAAACTCTGTCAAAAGTGAAACAGACTAAGCCAGCGCTATTCACTCAGTCAAACAAACATCTGTGTGCAATAAGTTAACTGTGTTTGAAGGAAATAAGGGCCATTTTCCATCCTTCCGCTGGTATTGGTTAATATGGGGTATTAGCAGATAGTTAGTCAGAGTATCAATATCTGTATGCGAATTGAAAATCAGGATTGGTGCAGCCCTACTTTAAACCATGTTGTTGATCGAATAATAAAGAATTTACGTCTTGGGGGCTTGAATTTTGTCCACATAAGTGAGGCAGGTCCCCATGATGTGAGTATGTGTACATATTTGAGCCTCCACAATGTGACAAATACCCGTCCGCACTCACACACAGACGGAGACCCTCGTAGCACACACATACAAGCGCGTACACACAGCCTTCTGCTAATCACACACAGGAAACGGGCTCCAGGAAAACAAGGGCTGAGCGTCTTCCAACATGAGGGATGTGCGTGGTGTAGGGTATCATGGGCTAAGTCAGTGGATACTCAGACTTTACATACCAAATACTGTAGACTGTTTCCCCAGAAAAAAATAAATATTTCCCAAGTATCATGTGTGAAGGACAAAAATGAGCCAGGGTTAAACCAGGGCAAACGACTCCTTTTTATGTAAGAGCTGCTACAAATGTGCAATTTTCCTGTCTTTGCACTGCTATCATGATTGTTGTACGTAACCTAGAGAAACCTTAAACACTTATTGTGCTTGTGTCTCCTATATAGCGTTAATCTATGCTGGACTTGTTTCTTTTATTAAGTCGTTTAGATGAATATTGTGATTTAAAATGTGCAAATTATAACATAATGATCCACAGGTGTCATAGATTATAACTATATAGCAGACACAAGTGCAATATGTCTGCTTTAAAAGTGATTTATGTAACTGATCAGGTGGAGATTAAAGGTGAAACCATTGCTCTGCCTCATGTGTTCCGTAGTATAGCATTAAACTTATCCACCTCCCTGGAGATGAGCAGGTGACACCAACAGAAACAGTTACAAGTCAGATCTGTGGAGAAGGAAGCCACGGACTTTAAGAATGCATGTTTTTCGTGTTTTTGTAGGCAATAAATATAAGATAGATATGTTTAATGTTATGCTGTGGAACATTCAAGGCAAGGCAACGACATCTCCAATGAGACGAGCAGGCGGTGGACTCCCCCATCAGAAAAGTTACATAGTAATTCTTAACCGTTTGCTTTGTGTAAAATCCAGATGTGATTTTCATTTTTGGCTTTCAGAGCTGTTGGTGAATCGAAGTGCTTAATGCTTGTGTTAATGTGCGAGTGCTAATACAAACAGGGTGAATATCAGGCGCCTTCTCTTCAGACTGAGATACAGGTGTAGAGCAGAAAAAGAGTTTATAGTGAGAACGGGAGAGGCTGAGTAAACTTAGTGTTAGCTCTTCTGCGTAAATGACATGCTAGCTCTGAAGCGTAGGAATGTAACGGGTCTATAGAATCTGAGCACTATATGTTTGAGTTTAAAGGAGCAGAACCAAGACTCAGCCTGATCTGAAAGTGATGCCGCCTCTTGCTTGTCTTAATACCACACCGTGAACCAGACCTATTCTGCAAAATCGACTTTTCAGAGCGTTTAACCATGGTATAGCTGTTTCCCTTCTCATTTCCCTTCTTGAAGTTGTATTTGGAGTGATCGTGAATCGTTAATCACTTATTTTCAAGACCCCATATACACACCCACTGCTCTACACTTACTTCGTGCTCCAATTATTATTTTTTTTATCAGTGATACTAGTCATTTTGGTACAAATGGGAAAAAAATGTGCTCCTTTATAGCGTGAGGGCCTGACATTCCTCTAGTCCAGGCATGTCCAAACTATGACCATTTTTCTTGGCCCTCAGCCTTTCAGGTAAATTGTCCCAGTAGGGTACTTGTTAAAATAAGCCTCTGGCCCTTAATTGGCCCTCTGCTTCGTCTGTGTTTTGATATGCGGCCATTGATGAAAAAGTTTGGACACCCCTGCTGTAGTCGAATGGTAATATATTAGACAATGTGAATGAAAGTGATTTAAAGATAGGATAGTATGCAAAATAATTTTTTTTGAGCTTTCTACCATGTTATAACATTGTTGCCTCATCAAAAACATGCCTGAAGAGGTTTAATGTCTCCCACACAGCAATTCTCCATAAATATAGAAAAGCATGATACAAAACAATGCTGCAAACTACAACTTCACAAACCTGATGCGGTGGTTTCATGAACATGTTAATACGTTCAGCCAATATGTAAATTTCAAAACAATGCTGATCTCAATATGGTAAGGATTTTTGTTCATGTCAAACAAGAATTGTACAATTGTATATCTCCTTTTTGTGCATTCGGTTTGTGAAGACTTCCCATGAGACACTGCACCCTGCCCATCTCCAAAACTTCAGTGGTTTCCTCCATTGTCTCCCGAGCTTATGTTATGAGTCAGCCTTGTAGCTGTTCACTTGCACTTTGCCCCTCACCCCTCCTCCCCCTCCCCAACCCAGTGAACACACACAAACATTATGGTCAGTCAGTGGTCAGCCGCGGTATCCTGTTCTATCCTTCTCCAGCTTTTTCCAGTTTCTAGTCCTACGTTTGCAAAGTCAGTCATTCCCAGTTCGATGTTTAAGAAAGCTTATTGTGCTTGTGTCCGCTATGTAGTTATAATCTACACACCCGTGGATCTTGTTATAATTTGGACATTTTAAATCGCAATATTCATCTAAAACGACTAAAAGAAACGAGTTTGCTGACTTCACTGTTAGAAAACCACGGCGCCCAGTTCGAGCTGGCGTCACAATTTGTACAAAAATGACTACATGACGCTGCCGATTCCTACACATGTCACAGAATAAGAAAGTAAAATTCAGGAACAAAGTAAGTACAGAGCAGTGGGCGTGTGCTGATAGCGGTGAAAATGGGAGTTGACTGGCAATATGGAGTCTTGAAAATAAGCGATTAAAGATTGCTCAAACGTGCACGAATCACTCCAAATACAACTTCAGAGGGTAAACCAGAAGAGGAAACAACTATAACATGGTTAAAAGCTCTGAGGGGTGGGTGAAGTGTCTTTCCTGAGGACACAAGGACAGAACTTGGCCCGAGCGGGAATTAACCAAGCCCAACCAATTAGAAAAACGTGGAAATGCGTCATCCGTGCATTTTGCTTGTAACACGTGGAGTGTATGTGGGCCCATAGCACAGTTGTTTTTTGTACTCAGCAGATCAATGTGTTTGGCCGTTGTACAAGGCTCTGGAACACCTCCTGACTCAGCACAAGCCTTCTGTCCATGTTTGACGCTCGTAATGGCTTTAGCAGGAGGAGGAGGATGGGAGGAGGGCAAAGGAGGAGGAAGGGGGGGATAGAGAGGGAGGAGAATGGGGACAGGGAGGGGGGAGAGCTGGAGAGATGGGGGGGTGAGGAAAAGAGGAGAAAAAGTGAGAGGTGAAAGGGGTAGAGAAAGGGAGTGGAGAGGAGGAGGGGGAAGAGAAAGGGAGGGAGAGAGGAAGGAGGGAGGGGAGTGGAAGACAGGAGGCGGCGGGAGAGAAGGGAAGGAGTGAGGAGAGTTGAGGGGAGAGAGGAAGGGAGGAGAAGAGGGAAGAGAGGGAGAGGGAGGGAGGAGAAGGAAGGAAGGAGAGCAGGAGTGAGGAGAGATGGAAGTGAGAGAGGAGGGAGAGAAGGAGGATAGAAAGAAAAAAGATGGCTAGACTGTGTTCATCAAGAGAAGAATGGCTTACAGATGTTGGTCTTGATCATCGCAGTCTGGTCACTCTGGAGTTTTTGATTTAGTTGATATTCTTAGAGCTACATTTTTGAAGTTCTAACTATGTTGTACTGCCGTTTCCTCATTTATAATGTATATAGAGAGGTCATGGTTCATGTGAAAGCTCAAAACCTCCAGAATTCAGTCACTGAGCTGCAGAGGCTGCACTAGCACTGATTCATGATTGTCTGCAGGTGCTGGGGTTTAAGTAGTGACCATTCAGATCAGAGAGAGGCATTTTAGGTCCAAACCAACTGTTCTGCAGAGTTTTGTGTCCGCTCCAGTTTACAGGAATGTTGCACCCCCTTCTCCCTCTCTCTCCCTCTCTCTGTATCTCTCTCTCTCTCTCTTGGTGTCTCTCTCTCCATTTCGCTTTCCTCTGTCACTCTTCTCCTTTCTCGTTATCTCAAACTCTTCCTCTTCATCCCTTCATCTGTCTTTCTTGCTCTCTATTGCTCTCTCTGATGTTCTCCATTTCCCTCACCTTCTTTCTTCCTCCCATTCTTTCTGCTTCCACAATTTCCCTTTTTCGTCCTCTCTTGTTCTCTTTCTACCCCGCTTCCTCCACTGCCCTATTTCCTCTCCTCTCTCACTTTCTTCCTCTATCTCTCTCTCTCTTTCTCTCCTACACATATCACACGTATCTCGCTTTGTCTCTCCCTCTTTCTCTTGAACTCTCGCTATCGCTCCTTCTCACTCTTTCTCTTAATCTCTCTATCTCTCTCTTTCTTTCCCTCCCTCTTTTTCTCTCCCTCTCCCATTCTCCAAATTCACTCCAGATTCGGCCCTTAAACCCGGCTTGCCCACATTCATCCAGACATATGGAATGCTCCTGTAGTGGAATTTTTCTTTCTTTTTTTTTTTTCTTAGGTTGGAAACACGCTGCCATCCCACCATCCTGCCCTCCATTTTGCCCTCCATCATTTTACCCCTATGATAATGATGATAACTCCTCTGTTGTATGGGAGCTCAATGGACCCTGTGTATCCTAGCCAAAGCGCGCAGATAGGGCAGAGCTCGTCCGGTGTTAGCTGTTACCGCTTACCGTGTGGCGGCCATTGTGAGCCCCGAGGAGAGGAGGGGAGGAAGGGAGGAAGGGAGGAGGGGCGTGTGGTTTGTTGGTTTTGCGGTCAGATGAGGGGGCGGCCATGTTGTGTATGATGAGCAAGGTTGTCAAAAGTATCGGAAATCAGATAATGGACCACTATGGAACCTATTAACCTGAGTTATTTTTGTATTGTTTTGTGTGTATTGTATTTTGTATTGTGAAAACACTAATGATGAGTACGATGATTGATATCTGTGCTAACCCATGTCCCTCTGGTGTGTGCAGGATGAAGGCGGGGCTAGCGACGGCGTGACCAGTGGAGTGAGAGGAGTTCAAATGTGAGTCATGTCTATGTCTGTTTGTTTTGGCTTCCTCAAATTATTGTACGGGAATATGTCTAACCCAATGTAGTGTTGTAAAATTTCTTACCATATAGTTTTATATCTGTGTAATCCCTCAGTGGTCCATGGGTGTATACTAGTCTATGTGTCTTATACTTGTTCTGATACAACTCAAGATCATTCTAAAATTACTCAGGAAAGTTTCATTTTTGTCCTGTGAAAATGTGACTTTTTTAGTATTGATATCTGCTCAAATGAATATCTAGTTTCGATATTAGTTTTAGTATCCTTCTCCTCTTTCTCTCTCCTTCTCACCTTCTCCTCTCCTCCTTCTCTCTCCTTCTCCTCCTCTTCTTCTTACCTTCTCCTCTTCCTCTTTCTCCTACCAGCTGATCTTCTTCACTCTTCTTCACCTCCTCTCCCTCTTTCTGTCTTATTTCCTCTTCTTCCCTCCTCCTCACCTCTTCTTCCTCTCTCCTTCTCCTCCTCTTCCTCTCACCTTTTCCTCTCCACCCTCTTTGCCTCCTCTTCCTCTCCTCTTCTCGCTTTCCCCTCCGTCTCTCTTTCTCCCCCCCCACGTTTCCCTCTCCACCTCCTCTTCTCCCTTGTCCTCATCTCCTCCTCTCCTTCTCCGTTATGTGTTACCCTCTCCTCCTCTTCCTTCCTCCCTCACTTAATTCTGCTCCTTCCACTCCTCCTCCCCCACCCCTCCCCCACCTTTCTCCTCCTCCCCCTCCTCCTCTTCCCCTCCCCTCCTTCGGCTTGCTTCCTGTAGCTGGACCCTGGGCGCCTCTCTTCCTTCCTCTGTCCTCTTTAGTGGCACCGACTTGTAGTTTTGTAGTGTTGTGTGTGCGTGTGTGTGCGTGTGTGTGTGTGCGTACGTATGCATATGTGTGTGTGTGTGTGTATGTGGGTGTGGTGGGGACATGGTCAATATGTGCCCAGGGCGTCCTATCGCGGTTTACATAACTTAATTAAACACTTATTATATTCTACATCCTGGCAATATCAATGGTTTTAGTGGTGATAGGCAAAAACGCAGTGTCGTTAAAACACATACCCGGAGTTGTGTTTTGTTTCATTCACACATGTCTGCGTAACACTTTATTATTAATCTGTCTACATCTCCAAAGCTCAAAATGCTCTGTTCCACCTTGTGATGTCACAAAGCCGTAGTTTTCAAGTTGTTCTTTCCATCATATACTGAACAAAGTTGATATAGTAATTATCGTGAATGACCTAGACAGAGACTTTGTTAATCTTAAAGGCCTGCTATGTAACTTTTTAAGTAGGGTTTCTGACACCTGCTTGACTTTACGATGCGGATGCTTGCTTTAGGAAAATCCCCAGAAAACCATGAATTGTATCGTAAGCGGGGTCACCTCTCCACAGACCTGGCCAGCAACATGGCCTGGTTACATCACCTGATACACGATAAATGTCTCTGGTGTAGAATATAAAGCCCGCACACACACACACACTCACACATATATACACACACACGCACACACAGGCTCCTCTCTGCTGCGTCACCTCTGCAGTAATCCACTCGATGTGTGCTCCAGACCTCTCACTCCTCTGCTCGCCCCATCCGTCACTCTCCTCTGGACACAGCAGTCAATGAGAAGGAGGAGTGCACGACGCAGAGTATATCGAGCGTTCTACATAAGTACTGCATAATACATGGATTAGTCGGACTCTAGATGTTGTGAAGTGACATGTGAAAAGATGATTGCGAATACAAGTGCGCAGGTTAAGAGGTTATCGCTTACGGATTCACTCGGAGCCTGCACTAGCACTGGTTAAAGAGGGGGTACTTTATTTCTCTGGCGTATTAACACATTTAGATCGCCATGTTACCTTTTATTGTTTTGAAAATGCTGTATTCACCAAAAACAACATATTAACATGTTCTATAACTTTCACATTTGTTTTTGATTTTCTGAATCCCTATTGCTCTCTGTGCTAAGTCACTCCCCCTTCAGTGCGGTATCACAACACAATCATCAGGGTGCATCCCGCTTATGAAACTTCTGCACATCACATCAGGTTTGTCAAGATGCTGCGTACAGCTTTGTATCATGTTTTAGTATATTTATGGGGAATTCTCGTGTGGGAGCATGGGTGATGTAGGCTTGTGGGCGGAGCTTCATATAGGATCTTGCAGCAACTCTGTACGGAGTGTTTGAATAGTGCCCGGGAGAGATCGCTGCAATACTTAAATGTGCATGAATGACATATAAAAACCCATTCAGGCATGTTTTTGATGAGGGAATGTTATAACATGGTAGAAAGCTCAAAAAATAGATTTTGATTGGCTGCAGGTGCTGGAGTTTGTGTAGTGATGATTCAGATCAGAGAGGCATTTTAGGTTTAAACCAACTGGATTTCAGCATTGAAACTGGCGATCCAAATGAGAGACTTACGTGAGGCTCATTCTGTTTCATTAACAACTTTACCCATCAACTTTGATTTCAAGTCACTTTAAATTGTATATTAAAGTGGGAGTAAACACCTAAACTCCTCCCACGACCACATTTGCAATAGATCTCCTGGAGGACTAAAGCATAGAGTAAGGGAGGAGGAACAGGGTCTGGAAGTATAAGAAACATAAGAAGCTCCACACCTACAGCCAGGTGTTTGTAATCAGAAACACCTGGCTGTAATTAGTGCAGTTTTGTGTGATGTCATATAGCACTTGAAATTGCAGTGGCCACGGGAGGCAGCACACTCTCAGTTTTGGACCATTTTTGACCAGAAAGTTGCAAAAAGTTTATTTAGGCTGTGTCCGAATGTCCACACTATTCCCTAGTTGGGGCACTTTTTAGGAGACACGCCATTGCCCAGTTGATCAGAAAATGGTGCACTCAAAATTTCCCACAATGCACCTTTGAAAAGTAGCGAGCGTCAGTGGTCACTAGATGGGTCAATGCAGACCACAATGAGTTGGAAAAACAGTGCAGCGACAGGTCTTTAACTGGACACAGCATGACAAAATAAAACCAGTCGTGTTGCTGTACCGCTGCTGTATAAAGTTGCTAATGTTAGCTGCTTACTTTAGCTTGAGCTGTTGGCAGAGCGATATTCCCACATCTCAGATTAAAAAAAGAATAATCTAGTCCGTTTACATGAAGTACAGCTTGACAAAAACGTGTATGGTTATTATTAGTCCATAAATAGTTGTGTGCCTGTCAAATCTGATCATTATTTATGACAGAAATCAAGTTTTGTCAGAGCCCACATCACTTTTTGCCACTGTTCAATGCATTAGAATATGAGTCTGTAGCTCTATCCAGCTCTGCAGCAGTCTGTGTTGAACCGCAGTGTGCTCCTAGTGCCAAGGCCGGTGCCAATGGAGCTGTCCTAAACTGTGCCAACTGACCAGCTTATCTCAAGTGCTGCCCTGTGCAGTGGAGGGCCCAATCAGAGGGGCGTAGGGCGAGTGTTGAGGGCTCTACGAGGAGGAGTGTGAATGAACAAGGGCACTTAGTCTGCTGTGGGGCTGTGTGAGAACTGCAGTCTAGCACCACAGAAGGGCTCAGGGGGGAGAGAGCAGGGAGGCAGGGAAGAGGAGTGAGAAGGGATAGAGAGAGAAGGAATAAAGAGAGGAAAAGGATAGAGCAAGAGAGAGAAGAAATGGAGAGGGGGTAGGGAGGGAGAAGGGATGGAGAGAGAGGGGATGAGAGAGAGAGAGGGGATGAGAGAGAGACAGAGAGAAGGGATGAGACAGAGAGAAGGAATATGAGAGGGATGAGAGAGAGAGAGAGAATGGATGGGTGAGGGAAGGAATAGAGAGAGAGAGGGAAGGGAGGGGGGTAGGGAGAGAGAAGAGACTGAGAGAAAGAGAGAAGGCGAGAGAGAGACGGGATGGAGAGAGAGAGAAGGGATGAGAGAGAGAGAGAGGCTGCAGGGGGGGTGAAGAGGAGTGAGAAGGGCTGGCGAGAGAAGGCATGGTGAAGGAAGCAATAGAGAGAGGGAAGGGGTGGAGAGAGAAAAAATGGCGGAGGGTAGGGATAGAGAAGAGATGTAGAAAGAGAAGGCATGAGAGAGGGAGAAGGGATGGAAAAGGCTTAGTAAGGAAAGGGGAGTAGGAGAGGAGAGAGGAGGTAGAGGGAATAAAGAGTTAGAAATAGTGAGGAATGAGAGAAGGATGAACAGGAGAGAGGAAGAATGAGTGTGTGGAAGATGGATGGATATGATGAAAAAATATTGGAGGATTTTGTCCTTGGAGTGTCCTGTATTGCAGTGAGGAGAACAAATACATGAAACCATAACTATAACTCATCTTATGTTGTGTAGCACTAGGGCCTATAGTGTTAAATACAGTACTGCAACTAATACTACTGCTTATTCTACTACTACTACTACTTATTCAACTACCACTACTACTTTCTACTACTACCACTACTGGTTAATACTGCTACTACTACTACTACTGCTACTGCTACTACTTACTCTACATATATTACTACTACTATTACTGCTGCTACTGTTGCTACTGCTATTACTACTACTACCCCCGTACTGGCCCCCCGTCCCTGTGCGGGCCCCTGGTCTCGTGTGGAAAAGTGTTGCATGTTTACAGTGTCATGACCTTTGACCCTCGGAGGCCGGGGGACACGCCGCAGAGGGATGAGGAAGCCATTCACAAACATACACACATGGGACCAGGGCTGGAGGCGACAAACACTATTTTACAAGCAGGGTTTTCTATAATTTAAATAGTTTTTTTTCTGATTAAATATAGCAGAATTGACTCTTGTGAGCTTTAATTCACGTTACAATGTTGTTACCTCCTCAAATACAGACCTGGAGTTGTGTTTTGTTTCATTCACACATGTTTGAGTCACACTTTATTATTAGTTCTTGAGAAAATGTCTGTGTAATCCCTCAGTCGTCCAAGTCTGATCCGTAGTAAAAAAGAACTGACGAAGACGGCTTGGATGAGCATCAAAATGTCTTCATTGCTCTTTATATCAAAGGCAGCGCTGCACACCACATGCTTTTTGTTTTGATAACTTCGCGGACTATGACGAACTTTACACATACCCACTGCGTGATGTCATCAGACGGCTCTCTCCACAAGTCCAGAAACGTCAGTCATGAGCTCACGTCTATTTTTACCTGTGAAAGAGGAGTCCATGACATCTTCAGGATAACGTTTGGACACTTTTAGCAGTTCTAATGATAGCGAGTGGTACCAGGCGTAATAGAATCATTTCTCCAGATAGCAGCTGTCTGTCGTCTGTTTCCGGATGCTAAGGGTTTTAAATGGAGAATCACATTTACAATATACACTACGCTCCAGGCTTCTGCTTTGTATCAACTGAACAGACAGCACTTCCTGTTGTCCCAGTACAGGTTTCTGATTGGCCATATTAAAGAAATTAAAGAGCATATGACACGTTTTCATGTTTTTCTAATTCTGACTCGTACCTGGGATAGTACCTGTGCTAAATAGTTTTACATCAGTTAAGTGGCAGTTTGTGGGGAAAAGTTGAGAAGCATGCAGAAGTACTTATTAGTCTAATAATATCTCTAGTGCAAGTTTTGGTATTATGTTGACATTATGGTTGCTAGGTAACAATTGAATTACCTTTGCATATGTCATATCTACTGTTCAACCAAGAAGGCAAATTATAAACTTCACTTTTCTACTATCTAGTGCATCTTTTTTAATATTATATATGTTAAGTATTAAAGACAGGGTACTTTACTTCTGTGAGGTATTAACTGCATATTTAGAGCACCATGTTACATTTTATTGTTTTGAAAATGCTATATTTGGGGAAAACAACATATTAGCATGTTTTTATAAGTGTCACTCATTTATGACACACTTTGATCCCTGCACTAAGTGACTCCCCCTTTATCACAATACAATCAAAGGATAAGGAGGATAAGGATAGGGAGAGTTTGAATAGGACCCGAAAGCGATAAAATGCTCAAACATGCATGGATGACATCTAAAACCTCAAAAAAGTTGATTTTGAGTAACACATCCTCTTTAAGTACAAGTATTTCTGAATCAAAATAACATAGTTCAATACTGTGAGTGAGGCAGTTCAAATGAGGCTAAAACAGTAGCTTTTATTTTATGACAACTTGCGCTTTTTTAAAACTTGTAATCTGGTACAGCGCCTTCAGCTACTATTATCAAACCGCTCTGATTCCTCTCTATCTTTACCATAGAAAACATGTGTTAGCAGCTCCGCCCTGTACATGTGCAGTGGGATGGTGGTCTGGTGGTTCTGTGATTAAGTTGTTTGGGTTCCCAGCGGGTGTTTTTCCAGCTCTGTTGGGTCCTGTTATTCCGGAGCGCGCTGGAAAACATTTAGGAAGCAACATTTTTGGGACTAATTGGACAAAGCCGACAGTCATAAAGAGCTGTAAATGGGATACTGGATGTTGTGCTGTAGGAACAATGGTAGCTTCCTGGTTATGGAAAAACAGAGCGTTTCTTTGGTGGTATCCATGGGTTTCAGAATGATGAAAATGTATACTTTAATTGGTATGGCAACAGTCCTGAAGTATTTGAGCAAAATGTGTTTTTCCCCCAGTACAGACATATTGTATAAGCAACCCTTGAGGTCAAAATAAGTCCACGCTTTACTGTCTGCATCTAATTACAAAGTGGAAGTGTGCAGTAGCATGCTAGTTGTTGTTGTTGTTAGCTTTACCATCACAGCAAAACTCCACTCTGGTCTCTGAGAGTTGTGAAAAGCACTTATAAACTCATCATGGTGAATTTAAAAATGTGAAAAACATTACGGTATGCGGAGACCAGAGCGTCACAGTAAACCTAACAACAACTAGCATGCTAATGATGCACTTCCTGATTATCAAACAGTTAAACGCTTTATAATTAGATGCAGACAGTACACAGATGACCTATTTTGACGTCAAGAGCTGCTTATACAGTATCAGGTTTGCGGCTAGGGGTACATATTTGGAGGATTATCTCAGTTTCAATGTCCTGATTGGGGAAACCAAAATAGAGTATAGAACATGGAAACTCCACACAGAAAGGCTTTTTGGGAATCGAACCTGAGACCTTCTTGCTTTGAGGCATGACCAATCATTATGCCACCATGCCATAATGCATTAGATCTAAAACTGCCATCAGAGAGAGTCATTTGTCCATTGTCCAGTGTTTGTTCAACCCCCCTCTTCCTCCCCCAGTCCCATCAGCCAATCAGGCGTGTTGATTGGCTTGGCACGGTCCAACCAAAATGTGCCGCACCACTTTAGCTTTGCACGCACACCCTGTATCTGCTCCTCTGACCCTCTCCTCTGCATCCTCTGTTCCTTTGACCCTCTCCTCTGCTTCCTCTGCTCCATCTGACTTTTCCCTCTGATTTTCTGCTCAATCTGACCTCCTCTACATCCTCTGCTCCATCTGACCCTCTCCTCTACATCCTCTGACCCTCTCCTCTGCATCCTCTGCTCCTCTGACCCTCTCCTCTGCATCCTCTGCTCCTCTGACCCTCTCCTCTACATCCTCTGCTCCTCTGACCCTCTCCGCTACATCCTCTGACCCTCTCCTCTACATCCTCTGCTCCTCTGACCCTCTCCTCTACATCCTCTCCTCCTCTGACCCTCTCCTCTACATCCTCTGCTCCTCTGACCCTCTCCTCTACATCCTCTCCTCCTCTGACCCTCTCCTCTACATCTTCTGCTCCTCTGACCCTCTCCTCTACATCTTCTGCTCCTCTGACCCTCTCCTCTACATCCTCTGCTCCTCTGACCCTCTCCGCTACATCCTCTGACCCTCTCCTCTACATCCTCTGCTCCTCTGACCCTCTCCACTACATCCTCTGACCCTCTCCTCTACATCCTCTGACCCTCTCCTCTGCATCCTCTGCTCCATCTGACGTGTTATAGCCATGTTATAGTTGTTTTCCCTTTTTCTCTCGGTGTATTTAGAGTGATTCATGGATACTTGTGTAATCTTTATTCTCCTGTATTCAAGACATCATTGCTCCCATCTACCCTGGTTTTCACCTCTACCAGTACACAGCCACTGTGACGTACTCAAATGAAAAAAAAATCCGCTATTCACTAGTGTCATTGTAGGTGCCGACAACTGAAGGATCTTTGTTGTGATGACATTTACTGCGATGTCAGCTTCCATTCCACCGTTTTCTAACTTATTTTCCTTTTATTAAGTCATTTTAGATCAATATTGTGATTTAAAATGTCCAAAATCTAACCTATGACACCCGTAGATCATTATTTTTCTAATCACTATACAGCAGACACAATATGCCTTCCGTAAAACGAGAAAATCCCAAGCTCAAACCACTAGCCCACCTCAAAGTTCTCAGCTAATGAAAACATGTGCTCGACACTTCATAAACTACTGTGCTTGTGTAGAGTGTAATCCTCCTCTGTGTGAAAGTAGACAGTTGGCTTCCTCTAAATCACATGTTCAAAGCTATAGGTCTCTACTTATTAACATGACAAGCTTTACGGGCTTAGTTGATCTTTTTACAACCCAAAATCTTATTACAAGTTATCTGACAGAAGTGGCTTGCAGTTTAAAGACTTGTCGACATGGCTCCACTGTTGTTTTTCAGTGAGCGGTGCAAAGTCATATTGGTTAGCACTTCCTCCTCGCAGTAGGGACGTTGCTGCTTCAATTCCATATGCATTGAAAGTATGATACAAAAATATAGGTCCATCTGATTATAAGAACCTTAAAGGACTCTCTGTGATCTGAATGGTCACTACCTAAACCTCAGCACCTGAGCACCTGAATCAGTGTTAGTGCAGCCACTTCTGGAGGTTCTGAGCTTCCACATGAGGTCTGTCCATATACTGAGAATGGGGAAAAAATGTTGTCTCTATCTGCAGGTTAAGACACTGGCAACCCAGGTTCAGTTATGGTTGTACCCTTTTTGGAAGAGCGCAGGCTGCATACAGTTCTTTAAAGGTTATTCAAGAAGGTTTTTTTCAATCTTCTTGACTCACACCACACATTTTTCATTAAAAAGATTCCACCCTCTAAAATATAACCAGATTTAGAAAACAATGGTGCAAAATCGTTCTTTCTATTTGGCAATGTTAGTTTTCTGCTTTCTCACCTGGTTCCGAAGTTGCTCAGGACACTCACAAATGGTATTATTTAATTCAATGCATGTATGAATTAACCCTGGCACACTGGGTCAAAATCAATGCATTTAGGTTTAAACCAACTGGATTTTAGCACTGAAACTGGTAACCCAAATGAGAGGTTAATGTAAAGCTCATTTTGCTTTCTAATTGGATTATCGTCTTGAGAACCACAAACATCTTGCCCAATGTTTTTGTAAATAAGAATAAATCAGTATTACAATTGTTATCAGTAAAAACTATATTTGATTTGAACATGTCTCGGGGAAACAGATGGGACACAGACCTCTTTTGCAAAATTGTTTTCCCTCACCATTTACTCACCCAAAGTTGTATTTGGAGTGATGCAGGAATGTTCGAGCAATCTTTAACTGCTTATTTTGCTGATCAACTCATGTTTTCACCATCACCGGTACATGCCCACTGCTCTGTACTTACGTCGTTCTCCAGTTTTATATACTGAATCGGTGATACGCGCAGGATTCGGAAGTAGTCAATTTGGTACAAATGAAAATTAAAAATCCGCTCTTTGCCGTGATGACATTTATGATAATGTCAGCTCACAATGGGCATCACAGTTTTCTACTGTAGAAGTCAGCTGGCTTGTTTCTTTAAGTTGTTTTAGATATATTTTGCACATGGCACATAGATTGCACATCAATTTGAACTATATAGCAGACACATGCACAATAGTTCTTCTTTAAAATCAAAATCTTGCATACAGTTCCAGTTAAAAGTTGTTGAGTTGTCATAGGCATTCTGGCTTACCCCATTAACCTAAAACATGCACATTGCACAATAGGCTAATCTTTCAGCTAGATACTCCCGACCAAGATCCTGGCTCAAGATCTAGAGATGGGACTTGTAAAAGCTTGTTATTGTTGTCTAAATAAACCAGCACAAAAGACCTTGACTTCCTGGATTCCTTTGTTTCACCAGCGTACAGAATCTTTGCTCTTTTCTGCGGTTGAAGTGGAGGTGAACTGATGATGTGTGCAGGTCTGTCTCCCATGGGTGCTCGTGAGTGTGTGGGGTCATTATTATATGGGGGAGGGGCGGAGATTGGAAGCAGGAAGTGAAGAAAGCCACATCTAAATCATGTATGAGGTCCAAGTGAGGCCATTAGTCTAGTCACGGTACTAAAATTTTCCATTTCGATATTGACGAAAAGGCTGTGATACTCGATATGGATTTCGAGACCGTATTTATTTATTTGTTTATTTGAGTGTTTTTCTTAAATATCTTATCTTGCTTTGAGCAGGCTTGCCTCTCCACAGCTCTGATCTGTAACTTGGCCTGGTTGAGTCACCTGTTTGTCTGCATGTACATGAATGGGCTGAATGCCATTCTGTGGAACCTTCCAGTCAAAGCAACACCATCACCATCTAGTCAAGCAGGTGGCGTACAATTGACCAGAAAATTTGCATAGTGTGGCTTTAAATTGCGCTTAAATTGTGATGGCAAAGTAAACTGTAGAAATCTATTGTGTGTCATTGTGTATTTTTGTTCTTTAAATGTCCGTGCTGTAGCAGGGTCAGGCAATTATGGTGAGGTTGTGGTTGCTATGGTGATGACTTTGTACACACATGGGGGTGTAAAATATGTTCTTTCAGCAGAAGGAGGGGCAGGGTGGATGCTGAGGGGGAGGGGGCATGAGGAGAAGGACACAGATCTTAGACTGTCCCCTCTGCATCCTCTGCTCCTCTGACCCTCTCCTCTGCATCCTCTGCTCCTCTGACCCTCTCCTCTGCATCCTCTGCTCCTCTGACCCTCTTCTCTACATCCTGTGCTACATGTGATCCTCTTGAATGTCTCCATTGTGAATTGGGTTGGTTCTTCTGGGTGCTCCGGTTTCCACCATCAACTTTAAGCTTGTACATTTAGCCATTCCTCCAGCTATGTACCCCTGACCAAACCTAGCTCAACATCTGGAGATGGGTTGTTTAAGCTCAAAGTAAACTATTTAACAGTGTGTCTTCTCTCCTCTCCAGATGACCGCCCCATCGCCTGTACTCCACTCTGAGGGACCTTCGCCTCACAGCCACACCCAGTAACAGAGGAGCAGCCCAGCAACCTTCATGTGGGACGCTTCATCTCCGTAACCAGGCAACACCACCACCCCCATGTGGACCTCCCAACCGCCCCGCACCACCTAACCCACGCAACACACCCACCACCTCCACCCCGCCTCCACCCACCCGCGCACAGGCAGAGGCAGGCCAGTACAGGGCAACATGTCGGAGCATAAGGACATGACCCACCGACACCTCCGGCACAAGCTGCAGAGCCTGGGCCGGCGCCTGGACGAGCTCGAGGAGGCCACCAACAAGCTCCAGAAGGCCGAGGATGAGCTGCTCGACCTCCAGGTAACGTGGGACAATCAAAAATGTTTGATATTAAAGGAACTGCATGCAAGGTTTTGATTTTAAATTTCATGACCTGTCTTTGTTCCCACATATGAGGTAAACATGTTCAAATCAAATATAGCTTTTTCTAATAACAAATGTAATGCTGATTTATTCTTAATTACAAAAACAATGGACATGATGACCAACTTGTTAATGTTTGTTTTTTTTGTTCAAGGAAAAAAAAACCTCAAGGCTTTAGCTGAATGAGAATGAGTTTCTCTTTTGGGTTGCCAGTTTCAATGCTGAAATCCAGTTAGTTTGAACCTAAAAGGAATTGTCTGCCAATCATTAATCAGTCAGTGCCAGTGCAGCCTCTGCAGCTCAGTGAGTGAATTCTGGAGGTTCTGAGCTTTCACATGAGGCCTGTCCATAAACTGAGAATGAGAAAAAAAAAAACTTGTATGTGTCTCTATCTGCAGTATAAGGAACTGGCAACCTAGGTTCAGGTGTGATTGTGATGTAATTTCCAATATTTCCACATCCTTAAATTTTATAGTACTTCAGGGGCCTTGAAACTCACTTTAAGAACAACTGCTTTATACCTTTTTATGAGAGCATATGTGTACTTGGATGACATCTCAGAATGTAGTAAAAATGGGGAATGGTAGGACAGGCTCAAGAATTTTGCTTGGAAATTCAACACAACTTAGCAGCTTACAGAGTCTGTTTTGGGTGATTTCATAATTCCCAAACACTTTCAGTTTAAAACAAACATTGTCCATGCAAGATATGAAAAAGTCATAAAGGGAATACTCATGGATACTGATTTTACCTTGTGTTGTATCTGTTTGGCTTTTCTGAACATGCAGTTAGACATACATGCACACTCAGTGAGAGAAAATATTTGCGTATTTACTGAGTGGGACCTGCTTTCCATGGAGATGTCGTTGTTTTGCCTGAAATCCTCAGTGTGGCATTAACTTGTCTATTTTGTAACTTGCATTAGTTGGGTATCCTCCTTAAGTTCATGAGATTTCAAAGTTTAATGTGATACTGTGGAACTTTCCAGGCAAAACAATATCATCTCCATGGAGACAAGCAGGTGTGGGACTATTCACCAGAAAAGTAGCATATAGCATAGCATATTAGGAAGCTATGTTTTGTATATAGTTTTTTTTTTGCCATTGGTTAAAAAAAAAATAAAAAAAATACATGTTTGTGTTTTGTTTGTAGGACAAGATCATTCAGGCTGAGGGCAGTAACTCCACCCTCCTCAGCGATGTGGAGACTCTCCGGAAACGACTGCTGAAGATCCAGGGCAAAGATGAGGAGGTCCGTAAGGCTGAGGACCTGTGCCGGACTGTCCGCGAGAAGCTGGAGGAGGAGGAGAACCTGACCAAGGAGCTCAAAGCCGAGATCGAACGCCTTCAGAGGAGGATGGGTGACCTGGAAAAACTGGAAGAGGCTTTTGGGAAGAGCAAGTCAGACTGCAGCCAACTCTGCCTCAGCCTGAATGAGGAGAAGAACCAGACCAAGAAGCTGTCGTCTGAGCTGGAAGCACTTAAGGCCCGTGTGAAGGAAATGGAGGGTTCTGAGACTAAACTGGAAAGAGCAGAGCAAGCTTTGTCCATGGAACTTGAGAAGCTTAAAGGATTTACTCACACATTTATGAGCGATCGTAAGAAACTTTTGGAAAAGCAAAGGGAGGATGAGAAGATAATTTTAAAGTTGACAGAACAACTGGAACAGCAGAAGATCCACTTGGGGATTTCAGCGGATTCTGGCCACCCAGACTACGTAAGATCTCGTATTGAAGATGAGCTCACCTCTACCAGCATTCTCACGAGTAAGCTAGCTGCACGCAAAAAGAGTCTGGACTACTTGAAGTTGGCAGACGGGAACATGGTGAACAAAGCACAGAATGAAAAGAATAGTTTAGAGGGTCCGCAGGAGGAGGACAACAAGGTCAAAGAGCTTACATTGGAGGTGGAGAGACTGAAGAACCGTCTCAAACAGTTGGAGATTGTGGAGGAGGACTTGAAGAACTCGGAGTCTAAAAACGGGGAACTTCACGAGAAATTTCAGATAGAACGGAACCGAACGAGACAGCTTAGTGAACAAGTGGAACAACTCCGGACCCAACTGTGTGGAAAAGGGCTTGGCAATGGAAGAGCCAACAGCAAAGTTCTGGAAAATGGCAAAGCTGAGAACGAAGAGATCATCAGTAAAGTTGGATTCAGACAAGAGAAACCCAAGTGTCAAAGAGTGACAACCGTTGCCGAACCAATGTCACCCAAACATCGCAACAGGGAAATGTCTCCTCAGCATAAGCGGGAAACCAAGCTCAAGAGCCTATCTGAAGACAATTCTCCTAAAGGTAGTAGGAGACCACAAAGCCCTCTGCATAAAGTGAGGAGGACCCCGAGAAGCCCTACCGTTACATCTGATAACGGCCTGAAAGAAAGTTCATCTAGACTACCCACGTATACCTCCATGAATACCTCTCAGAAAGTGTCAGTACTGAGTCGCTACCCTCCAGCCGCTAATGACCAGAAGCCTACAAAGTCCGGCTACAAGCAGCAAGATGGAGACGCCAAGAAGGTTCGTCCAGAGAAGTTTTCAAAGTTGTATGTTGGAAGTGACAGTGAATCGAACAACTCTGACATAGTAGCAGAAGGTAACGTTAATAGTAATGTCATGTCAGAAAAAGATATAGCCTCCGATCAAGAGTCTACAGAAACCATTCAGGAGTCTGTCTCTGTATCCCTTACGTCAAGCATGTCCAAAGCCAATGGGTCCTACACGGCCTTCCGATCACATGTTTCTCAGCTGTTAGGAGCGGATCAAGGTTCAGAAGGGCATTCATCTGCATCTGAAACAGAGTCGACTGGTTCACGACCCTCGGAGCCAGAACCAATATTGGAAGCCACTACTACCACGGTGAGCAGTAGAGCACCAACTTCTAAAATCTCAAGATACACCAACGACACACACTCAGAATGTTCCTCCTCAAGAAGTTCTTTTGACGAAGAGCTCCACAACCGCACCCACCTATCCGAGGCGGCGCCTCAGGGAACTCCACAAACCCTGTCAGGTATAGAGATCCAGAGGGTGTGCAGTCCCAGGGAGGCACTGCGGTCTAAGGCGGTGATCAAACCAGCCATCGTTGAGATTGACCGCAAGGAAATGCTCATCTCAGAACCGTACGCTGCGAACGGCAAACCCAAGATCTCCACCAAGCCAGTATTGACCTCCACCAGTAAAATGACTAGCAGTATCACTATCTACCCCAATGATCCCAGCTCATCTAGGACGAGCAGCCGCAGCAGTAGCCTATCCAGTGAGCCTATGCCCACCAAGGAGCGCCACACCTCCACCAGTAACTTCCTCATCAGTATGTTTGCCTTTTATTTATAATGTAGAATGCAAATAATCTTGCAGCCGTAGTGCAGTAGTTTACAAATTGTGCTACTTCCTGTTTTGTCCTTTTATAGAACTGGTTAAATTAGGGATGGGCTGATACTTTTTTGATAGTTCTGACAACAGTACTTAGCTTTTAAGACCTATAGCGGGGCCCACAAATTTATCTTCAGTTAACGTAACAATCACATTTTTCACTTTTGTAAAAATGATAATAATATATATTTTATTGGGATATAAAATAATTAGTTACATGTTTGTGTAACATACACCCATATAACGTACCATTTCCATTTTGACTCATTGTTCAAAAAGGGCACACAGAGATGGGGAAGTGCAAAAAGAAGGATTGACATCAGAAGATACCGATATCAAACTCATCAATTTCGACCAATACTGGAACCAATATATCATCCATCCCTAGTTTAAATCTAGTTGTACTTTGAAAAATCAGCATTTTATTGAGTCCACTACAGTTGTTGCCCTGATTGTTGTTGTCTTTATATTGTCATTTCCAGGCCCCAGCAGTGACCATCACGGCAGCATCTCAATCCCGTACGAGATCTCCATCCCGAAGAGCGACCTCACCTTACGCACCAGCCTGGACCAGGACTGCGAGGAACATGAGAATTCTCCTTCTGGATCCAAACCTCACAATACTTCTACCACCACCAGCCACAGGTGCTACCAACGCAACGCCTTCAGCCTGCAGTCCACGGACAGCTCCAGTGCAGACTTTGACTCTGACGCTTGCTTTGAGACCAGCAGCAGCAGCATGGTCACAAGCTGGAGGAGAATGAGCCAGGACACTCCACCAGACATGAAGAATGTGACTGTGAGGAGCACCTGGAAGAACAGGGGGTCAGGGCTAGCGGAAGAGGGCGGAGCTGGGAGAGCAAAGGGCGGCGTCAGAGGCATGGCGGATGGCGGATCGGAGGACGAAACCGAAGTAGCGACGTGGAGGGCGTACCGGGCAACTACTGTGGATACGGAGGACACGACACAGAGGATGGGCAAGCCTTCTCCTGCCGAGGTGAGAGAAGAAAGATGCTTAAAGCTGCGGTAGCCAGTAAAATTTGTGTTTTCTTCCAAAGAGTATATTGTAAAATACATCTGTCTGTAGCTAATAATAAAGCATTTTTATTTCTCATGAAACCGGAAGTAATACTGCATTCGTGTGGTCAGGGAACACGCTTCCACACCTGATGTCAGCTGCAGTGTGGAGATAGATGTAAATTATCTCGTGTCAGTTTTTCGTAAATGTTTGGTCTGCCATTTATCTCTATCATAAGAGCAACAGATTTGCACAAGAAAGACTACACATTAGTTACTATTTAATTAATTAAAAAGGGGGAATTGTGCACAGCTATTTTCTACCATGTTATAATGTTGTTCCCTCATCAAAAACATGCCTGAAGAGGTTTAAAATGCCATCCATGCACGTTTGAGTATTTCAGCCGAGTATTCTCTCTGAGGCTCTATTCAAACCGTCCTTATGGTTAGCTGTAAGATTCTGTACAAGGCTCCGCCCACAGGCCTACGTCATCCATGCTGCCACACGACAAGTCTCCATAAATATACAAAAACATGATACAAAACTGTACACAGTAACTTGACAAACCTGATGCGATGTGCAATAGTTTCATTAGTGGGATGCAGCTGATTGTGTTGTGATGTCACTGTGAAGGGGGAATGACTTAGCACAGAGAGCAAAGGGAGGGGAAACTCAGAGCGTCAAAAATGAAGTGAAACTTATAAAACATGTTAATATGTTGTTTTTGCCAAATACAGCATTTTCAAAACAGTAACATGGTGATCTAAGCATGTTAGGTGTTAGCAGTTTCCTCATAGAAATAAAATACCCCCCTTTGTTGTTGTTAACTTTTGACAAAGACAACAACAAATCTTACTGGTTAGCTCTATTAAATGCTGTTAAAGAGCAGATGAAGGAAGGAGTGGGAAGTGGGAAGAAGTGGGAATTTTGACTTATCACCTCAGAAACTTGAGCACCTGAGGACCACATGGATACAGTATAAGTGCTGGAAGCAGCTCTCTGATTCCCTGCACTTGGGCGGTCCACCTCAGTTTTAACAATGTGCCAAAGGGTTTGTGAGAGTTAGACAGACTTAAATACTTACTTTTTCCTTCTACTGTGTGAAAATCAGGTGCCCCAGCTTTAAAACAGATTTATTATGCTAAACTGTTTTTTTTAACCACATTAAAATAATGCCTCCTAATAAAAATATTACTTAAATAAATGACTTTATGTTTCTGTTTCTGAATATGCTGATCATCTATGAAATAAAATGTTAACTTTCTGAAGTATTTTGTTTCATCATTAAAGCTACCACCTGCCTGTTTGCATGGAGATACATCAGTTAAAGTCATATTGTGAAACATTTAAGGTCGTCTCTTCTGTGTGTTAGATGTACATGCGGAGGATCAACCATACTAAAGACCCAGAAGACCCAGCAGGGACCCGCAGAGCCAAGCACTCCCAGAGCTCAGAGTCCTCCCTGGGCCGGAGCATCCCCCACGCCCCTGTCACTGCTCAGTCCTGGGGCAGACCGCACACGGTAAGGAGCTCATGCATGATACTGCTACCAGGGAGGGTCTGAAATAGATTTTTTTGAGCCAATACCGATACCTGATATTTGTCTTGTTGCTGTGGGTGATTACCAATATGCGCAAAGCTTTATTTGAACACTTTAGAGAGAAGAAATAACAGCGCAAAACATACAGTCTCTTAAAAGTTTGTGGTGAAAAAGGGCTTTGGGAAAAGAAATGTAAATCGGCCCTACATATCGGCCTTAAAATATCAACAGAGTCTATTAGCCATCAGTTTCTCTGGTCTCTAAACAATCAGGATCGACTTCAGCCAGGAGAAAACCCTTATCGGTCAGTCTCTATTTCCGAGTGCTATACACAAATCTGGTGTGAGCTGGTTACAATCTGGAAAGACCCAGGAGTGTACAAAGACTGAATAAAATATTGGTGCTGATTTTTTTTTTTTTTTTTTTTAAATGATTTAGCCCTATTTCCTGGTTGACTTTCAGCTCTTGCAGATGAAATGAATTATAGTTGGACGCACACTCTTGTCCAGCCTGTGAATCTATGGACAAAACGCTGAGTAAGCATTCTCTTTATTAAGTTCTGTACCAAGAAAACTGCTATCTACTCCAAACGTGGGCCAAACGCTACAATGCCGACTAGTGCTAAGCTAAGCTCTGGCGTTCTCTTTAATGCTAGGCTGGCCCACTGGATGCTTAGAGCAGCAGTTTTATTCCTCTTCTGCCCAAAAGCACAGAGGGAGCAGGGTGGGGCTGCAGTGGAGAATGGGGCAGAAGAATGCATTAACAGACCTCAAGAAAGTAAAAAATAGACTCTGCACACTCTACTGCCCAGGGATATACGAGGCCAAATAACTATATGACTGTATGTATAGATATTAAATGTTTTATCAGAGTTTTAAAACAACTTGTGGCTTTCTTTGTTGGCGGGTTGGATGATATTGAATAAAAATCTGAAAAATATCACTTTATACACTTGTTTGAAAGATTACAAAGAAACTACAGAATAAAGGCTGGAGTTCTAACAAAGGATACATTTATTTACATCAGTACAGGACCCAGCACCCAGAGACATGAACCCCCAAGACACTGTGATAGTGTCCAATCTGGCCATTCTTCTGTTGTAGGGAGTATTATACCACTGATGATGCAGTGCTGTAGCTCACTACCAGCTCAGTGATGCATACTGAGCTGGTAGTGAGCGCCCTCAGAACAGCTCTGTTTTTACACCTTTTTAAATAGCTTATTATAGGCAATAAACATCTATTTTGTATATATTCAACTATATGTAGGGGTGGACCATATACCAAATGAATTAATATCACAATTTTCTTCAGTCTGTCAGAGTCGGTTTTATTTTAAGAATGATTCATGTAGACGTGGCATCTTTATATTGCTGTGGAGAGGTAACTAAAGGCATGTTCTGAAAGTTCACACTTCATTGCAATTGGTTGAATCCACCTGTCACATGATGAGGTTGACCATTAGGAGGATCCTCGACTTGGGGGTAAAAAGTGTCTGTTAGTACAGAGCTGTAGAAAATGCAGTAGAAAATGAGTGAACTACGATGTGACGATTTTATCAAAATAGTACATCCATATCACCATAGTATTCAGCCCTAATCTGTATGTTTCAATGCTGAAATCCAGTTGTTTTTAACTTAAATGCCTCTCTGTGATCTGAATGGTCACTCCCTAAACCCCAGCACCTGCAGCCAATCATGAATCAGTGCTAGTGCAGCCTCTGCAGCTCAGTGAGCGGATTCTGGAGGTTCTGAACGTTCACATGAGGAAAACTTGTTTGTGTCCTCTATCTGCAGGTTGTACTTTTGGGCACGTCAGCATCACTATTGCAGATATAAGTTAACATGTATTAAGTATATATAAAACAACAGGTCAGATTTTTACATAAAACTTCCTGTAGAGTGCGCTATTAGGACGGCAGCTGCCCCTCAAGATTACGGTGAAAAGTAAAAAGTTGAAGTGTGAATGCATTCTTAAATCCCCCTTAAACTTAATAAATTAAAGCGAGACTGCGTAACATTTTGGACCAGCCACCACCAGGGCAAGTTATGAGCCTGGTCTAGAAAAAGCAAGCCTGCTATTCATAATAAGGATGCATTTTCAAGGTATTTTTAAGTAATAAAAACATCCATAGTGAAATACAGCTTTTGTTATAGCTTTGTGTTTTTGGGGGGGATTTAATTTGGTGTTTATTTGTGTCTAGACAGATGGAAATAGCCCATTTAATTCTTCACATCACAAAAGATTAATGATTTGTGGAGCTTGCCAATAATTCGTCTTCTATTTCGGTCTGAATAAAACTTGGTGCATGTCAGGTATGTGCTGACAGTTTGATGAAGTAGTCAGTAGTATGGTAGGATGTTTATGCGTGATTGCCACGGAGACAGACGCACACATGCTAGCTGCTTTAGCGTCAGTCATCACATAGGGTCATTAATAATCCAGCTCTACTTTATCTGTAGCCCTTTATGTTCACAGATACTTGTATGCCAAACACGGAGGAGGCAGAATTCACAAGTACACCGTAAGAAATACCAACTATGCTTAATATGTCCGAGCTACACCATTCCTCATAGGACCATATTTTATTACAAAATCTATGGTTAATGCGAGATCTGTATTTTATTTAAAAGGTCTTTTTTTCTTTTTTTTTGGAAACACCAATTCAGACCAAAAAAAGCCAGTAACATTCAAACAATCTTTCGTGCATGTGTTGAAGTAGTTTTGTTGTCAAATGTCATATGCATCCTGGAGCTTTAGATCAATACTTAATCTACAGACTGATTGCTCTGGTCTTGAAGCAGGGTACAGCACCTTTAACATCCAGCCCTGACAGAGGTTTTTTGCGATGGTAAAGCTAACAACAACAAGCATGCCTGATTATCTTACAATAAAATGCTTTATATTCAGTTGCAAACAGAAGACAGTGGAAATATTTTGACCTCAGGAACTGCTTATACAATATATTTGTACTGGGGCAAGACCGTTTTTGCTCAAATACATGGAAAAAGTCAAATTCAGACAGAAGTTTCATAGACAGAAAGGCACTATGAGCTATTTAAGGACAACACATATATAGAAAATATTCAACATGTTTTTGGAAAATGTTCACCAAACCTAGATTATTGCACATGACAGGTTAATAATAATGCATTGGATTTATTTAGCGTCTTTCAAGACACCCTTTACAGTGCAGTATTCATTCACTCCACATGCGGTGGTGGTAAATTACTATTGAAGTGAGGCTGCCAATCTGCACCATCAGCCCCTCTGCCCACCACTAATCACACCACATTCATAGTAAGCAATGGGGGTGAAGTGTGTTGCCTAAGGACACAACAATGATTTCCAATAGAGCCACTGGCACCTGGTATTCCCAGCGGTCTTCCATCCAAGTACAAACTTCGAGATCAGGCTTTGAGAAACCTGTACTGCCATAAGGTTGTGTTGCCAAAATATTCATATAAATCTGAATATTGTGCTGTAAAGTGAATTATTTTCGAGGGTTTCTTGAAAAAGAGATGGTGTAACTCAAGGGGCCATCCACAATAAATGAATAAATAAAACAAATACAACTTTACAACCTTTTTTTTTTTTTTTTTTTTTTTAAATATACTGCCTCACTTGCAAACTAACTTATGATCATACCCAGGATTAAAACATGACCAGACCAAATATTAACCAAGGCTGTACTAGTTTTAAAATGCAATTAAACCAGATCTAAAGTAGGACTAATCCCCACACATTTAAGCGTAATGCCTCACCCATAGAGTATAATCAAATTCTACCATATGAATTTGTCCTATTTCCACACTTTGCCAATAATCAGTGGACATTTCGGATGAGGCCGTCCCTTTAAGCCCCTGCAGCGGTGTATTGATTATGTGTCTGTTTTTAGTGTCTGACGTCGATATTGTCATTTGTGCTGGTCAATAGGAGTCTTTGATCAGATAATGAAGGATCACAGTTGTAATAAGTGCCAATATCCAATGTTTCTGATCGCATCTAAGCGTCTAATGAAGGTGGTATTGGACAGGAGGACTGTGGGGTCACACTGTTACATTAAAGAAGACAGTGTGCTTTTTTATTATTATGTTATCCATATCTAGCCAGGTGAGCGAAGGGGCATCTAGGGTCACTTACCTGAGGAAAAGTTGTGGTTTCAGTCATTAAAACATTTGTGTTTCTTGCAGCGCTCCTTCAGATATGATTTAACTTGGCTCAATCCTTTGAAAATACCAGTTTGTGCATTATTTAATTTTGATTTTGATTCATACATGGACTTCCAATTATAAATCAGATATTACTTCCAGACAGTTACTTACAATTACTTTACCCACCTGTCTGCGCCTGTGATGGATAGAGTACTGAAAATGTGTACTTGGTCAAAAGTACAGTTACATTTTGTTCTCAATTACTATTACTACTGCCAAATTACATGAACTTCAAATAAAAAATGAGATGTAACCTCCAGACAGTTACTCATACAGTTATTTACTTGAGTAGTTGTCTCCCCAAATATTTTTTTAATTGCTCTGTCTACTTGAACGTGTGCTCATGTGTATTGTTTTGAAGTAACTTTACTCTCTACTTTACCCCCCCTTTGATTGTACCTTGGGTTGGTCCTGCTCAAAACCTAACTCGGAATTCAGACAGCCACATGTTCACTCTTCTAAACTCCACAAACCCGATCCAAAATGAAAATAAACTCAACATAGTGAGAGTTGGACGACCTAGCATTTCCTCAAACACACATGGCGGCTTCGGGCTTGTATAATGTCAGCTTTCAGACCATAATGAGTGACTGCTGCCTGGACTTTCCACGGCATTCGGCTAATTGCTTTTAATGGGGCCGTGCTGAGCTGCTCGTTTTCGGTCTCCACGGCGACAGGCAGGAAATCAGTCACCGGCTAAATCTGCCAAAGGGGCGTGACTGCTGAGGTCACTTCCTGTTGCAGAGCTGGAGGAAGCGTGCCATGTTGTCCTTTTATGGTAAGGCTGGGTAAAGCTGGAATTCTCCAAAGAGGTGGTTTAGGAGTGTGGAGGATTGACATGATGATGTAATGAGCTAAGTTGGCAACTATGAAGATGTTATAATTTAGTTTTTAACCACAACATTATGAGCAGCAAGAAAGTTCCAATTATAATTCCCGTTCCAAATGTGGGTGAAGTTTTGGGATTATTTAATTAAAGGAACTGTATGCAGCCTACTTACTTACTGTGAAAAAGCTACTGTAATCATAACTGAGCCTGTGTTGCCAGAGCTTTAACCTGCAGATAGACACACGTACAAGTTTTTCTCATTGTCTGTATATGGACAGGCCTCGTGTGAAAGCTCAGAACCTCCAGAATGAACTCGTTGAGCTGCAAAGGCTGCACTAGCACTAATTCATGATTGGCTGCAGGTGCTGGGGTTTAAGTAGTGACCGTTCAGATCAGAGAGAGGCATTTTAGGTTTCAACCAACTGGATTTCATTTTTGAAACTGGCAACACAAATGAGAGACTCATGTGAGGTTCATTCTGCTTTCTCATTAGATAATCGTCTTGAGAACCAAAACACCAAATTATAAGCTATATTTGATTTCAACATGTTTATCTTGTATCTGGGGACAGAGATGGAATTTAAAATCAAAATCCTACATACAGCCCCTTTAAAGAATCCTTTCTGTGTGGAGCTTGTGTGTTCTCCTTGTGTCTGGATGGGTTTCCTCTAGCACTTACAACTATAACTTTCAGGGATATTATACCTTTGCCTGGAATATTCCACAGCATGGCATTAAACTGATGTTTTTTTTTTGCCAGAAAAACATTCTTGGAAAATAAGTGTTCTTTCTGCCTCCTTGAAGATGGATATGTTTAACGCTATACTGTGGAATATTCCAGGCAAAACAATACCGTTTCCATGGAGAAAACCAGAACTGAAGAAGCGGCTTGGATTAGCAGCAAAACGTCTTCACTCCTGCAACGATTTGTCCAGTTGACAGATTTAAATTTTCGCTATCCACAGACAAAATTTACATAGTTTGCCTTTAATGACCTCAGATTTTTCAAGTCAAGCGCCCCCTACAGAACAGTGGCCCTCACAGCCCCACGCCTCGCTCTGATGATGTGTTTATGAGGCGTAATGGTACAAATCTTCTGCTGGTGCAGTTCTCAGCTCTGTGCCTGCTGTTTTATCGCTCCACTTAAAAACAAACACGGGCAGGAGGGGGCGTGGCTTCAGTTCAGAATGTTAGTCTGGGTTCATCCACTTCTAAACAAAAACGCAACATGAAAACGACTTCATGCAAAAACTGGAACTGGTTTTACGGGTCATATTATGCTATTTTCTGATTTATTTATTTATTTGATTGGGCTAATGAACAGATGTGATAAAATATGAATGTAAACGCACCGGATTATAGCCAAAGGGTAATTTCCATCCGTTGTCCCATGTTGTTGATCTGTGTTATAATGCTGTTTCCTCATCACAAATATGCCGGGAGTTATGTTTTGTTTCATTCACACATGTTTAACACACGCTCCTTGCAACAGAAAACACCCTGTTCCACTTTGTGATGTCATCTGGTAATGGAAGTGCTCCACTGTGTTTTTAAACTCCATACACCTTCACTAGAATCATTTGGACAATTTAACAAAAGGTAAAAAGTAGCTGTTAACTTAAAAACTACCACCACATGACATCACAAGGTGGAACAGAGCATTTTGAGCTTTTCAGATGTAGACAAACTAATAATAAAGGATTATTCAAATGTGTGAATGAAACAAAACACAACTCCAAGTATGTTTTTAACAACATTTTAACATGGCTTAAAGAGGGGACATTTTACTTCTATGGGGAATTAACTGCTATCACATAACCTATTTGGATCACTGTTACCTTTTATTGTTTTGAAGATACAAAATTTGCCAAAAACAACATATTAACTTGTTTTATACATTTCACTTTCATATTGACACTGAATCAAATGTCACTCTCCCTTCACGGCGCTATCACATTACAATCAGCGTGCATTCCACTAATGAAAGTCTTGCACATGGTACCAGGCTTGTAAAGCTTTAGCGTATTGTTTTGTATCCTGCTTTTGTATATTTATGGAAAATTGTCGTTTGGGAGCATGGGTGACGTAGGCTTGTGGGTGGAGAAATGGACCAATCTTACAGCTAACCATAAGGTGAAACCTCTTTAAGCATGTTTTTGATGCGGGACCAACGTTATAACATCGAAATAAAATAGATTTTGCATAATTCTTCCTCTTTAAAATTCACTATTTTCGTAATATAGTACCTTTTAAATCAAGCTCGATTTGGAATCTATTTTATCTCCTTTATATATTCTTTTCTTTTTTACATCGTACTCCATAGTCCCTGATCGGGTTGCGCTGTAGTGGTCCAAGCCGTGCTGGTTCATGTCAGGCCACTTGTTCCCCTCACAAAGGCTGTTTGAGTGCTCTCCCCTCAGCCGTGTCCGCACTGGGCCACGCCAAGCCGGAGTTTCACGCTTCATTCACGCACATTCGGAGCGCTCCCAAACTCACCGCTACTATCTGCGATCGTGTACAAGTTCCATCCAGAAAAGTCGTCCAAAATGTTCCGAGTCTCTGTGGCAGTTTGACAGGAATGAGTCCATATGAAAAGCAGCTGGTCTAGTCTTACAGGGGACTGGTGTTTCAGGGACAAGGCCAAAAATCTGCCTGAGTCTAGAGGTAGTGCTGGAGGTCTACAGAGAGAAATACGCTAATCTCAATGTGGACTGACATAATCTGAGGCTGTTTGAACACGGAGGGAAGGGAGGGGTAGTATGCACGAGGGTCCTTTACAGGTGGAGGGAGCATGCATGGGAGGAGGGGGAGAGAGCGTGCACGAGGAGAGGGAGTGTGAAGATTTTGAACTATGCAGGATTTGCAACGTGAAGCCTTCAAATGAAACTAGAGAATTTTGAACAATCGTGCACTATTATGATTACTATAATCATATCATTACTAGTGTGCTTCAGTTTATAATTTATACTCACAACAAGGTCTAAGTTATTACATCAGCATTAGTTGTGATACCAGACGTGTATAAAAAAAATAACACTCAGAATAATGCACAGTACCTGCACAAACCTAGATCTGTAACTATAGATGTTCATTTTGTATCTGCACATTCAATAAATAATAAAACTGTCTCTTTCAGCCTGCTGATGCACCCGAGGCCAGTGTGAGCGCCAGCCACAGCCCGGCCACCTGGAGACGACCTCTCCCCAGCACTGATGCACCTCCCCTGGGCAGCTCCAAGACGCCAGGGGCCCCCTCCTCCAGAGCTGAGCTGTGGGCCAGAGGTCAAGGATCAGGGGCCCGCACAGATGGGAGGGCCCGGCCCTGGAGCCAACGGCACACTGAGCATCATTGAGGTTGGTACTACTGACAGACTGCTTTAGACTGGATTTCAGGTGGTGCACAACATGACAACGTAATGTGGTGTTTTATTTAACTGACCAAACACATTCAGCAAAGTTATCAAAGTCCAAATGTGCCTCAAAGCTGCACAAGTGATATGAAGTTTAAGGATCATTTAAAGGTCCTATATTTTGCTAAATTGACACCTGTAAGCTTTAAGCCATGTTATAATGTTATCTCATCAAAAACATACCTGGAGTTGTGTCTTGTCTCATTCACACATTGATTATTCCTTTATTATTAGTCTGTTTATATCTCCAAAGCTTAAAATGCTCTGTTCCATCTTGTGATTACAAAACTAAATATGTGCAGGTGCCATAGGATAAAATCTGTATAAACATCAGTCAGATCTGACACCTTTAAACCATAGTATGTAACATTTTAGCCAAAAATAGACTAAAATATATCCATCTCCACAAACCTGACTCTCATTTCCTGTGGCCTCAGTTATCAGCCACAGCAGCAGGCCAAATATCGGACGTCGGTATCGGCCCATCCCGACGTGCCACCTCCAGAAAGATACATACTCTACCTTTTTTCGATCACTACTACTGTATTTCCTAGTAGAGTAAAATGGTTTGAAAGTCCCAGTATTCGTCTGACACACGGTCTGTTCCTTCCTCTGGACACTACAGAGTTCTTCAGACTGGATTAAAGCACTGCGGGTTATTTACTGCACAAAGCTACTCCTCTGTGAGCCAGCAGCGCTCTCAGCATTTAAGGCCTCACTCTGTCCAGTCGACACAAGCAGTATGCAGCTAACGCCTAATGAACACACAGCATGCTTTTGAGGGGATTCCAGGTAAAGCAAACCTCCATGTTGACAAGGAAGTGGAAGACCCGCCACCAGAAAACTTACATAGCATATCTTTAAGCAGTTAGCGGTTTGTCATATATTTCACAAAACTGACTCTTGTGAGCTTTAGGCCGTATTATACTGTTGATACATCATCAAAAACATACGTGGAGTTGTTTTTTGTTTCATTCACACGTTAGTCTGTCTACTTCTCCAAAGCTCAAAATGCTCTGTTACACCTTGTGATGTCATGTAGTGGTAGTTTTCAAGTTAACAGCTCCTTTTACCTTTAAGTCAGTAGAGATTGGTAATCCCAGAGCTGAAATTATCCTAATGATTCTAATGAAGTTGTATGGAGTTTAAAAACACAGTGGGGCACTTCCTGTATTGCCACATGACATCACACCACAAGAATGCATCATACATGTTGTTTAAACCTGATGGACATTTGGAAGCACAAACAGATAATATTACTACATTCCTTATAGCCATATTTTGTTTTCTCTTTCAGATCTCTATCCGTTCCTCTGTGGTAGAACATTGATCAACACGACTGTCTACACTCTCCTAATCTCCAGACATCTCCTCCTGGCCTGACCTGGACTTTGGAGCTGGACTTTGGAGCTGGACTTTGGACCTGCTCTCTAGACTTGAACAGTGAAGTGCCTCAGGACTGGCTCTGTCTCCTCTTCTGCTCTGTGGATGTATCATAATGTAACTCCAGACTGACAAGGGAGAGGCGGCACGCTCAACAATGCAAAATACACATCTGTACTCAAGCTCAAATCACTTGCATTCAGAATATTAGATTATTATTTATTTTCAAATTAGGTCTAGTTTTATTTTATTTCTTTCACTGTGTATATACAAAAAAGTGAAATTATCTCACCATACAGTTGGCTACATGTTCTTGTTTTAAGCCGAACTCTTATGCTGGGAAATAAAAATTATTATTACATCATGCAGATTTAACTTTGAACCACAGACTTTATATAGAAGTGGACTAAGGGACGCCATACTCTTCCAAGCCAGTCGAAGCGGGCCGTTATAGCAGCTAGTTTGCAGCCAAGCTCCATATTTGGAATTCCAAGTGCATGTTTCTGAAAAGGGCATGTACAGTCAACAACCTCGCTCCTGATTGGGTCTTTGGTTGCTATGATACTCGTGCTTGGAACTCCAAATATGGAACTTGGGTCCAAATTCACCTCTATAACTGCAAGCCTAACTGCTTCATTTGACTGGAGCCGAACACTATGGGGGATGTCATACTCCCTCTGTCCAACTTCTATATACAGTCTATGGTCCACACCGCTGGTTTGGCAGGAGGTGGGTGCTTAGCAACAAGGCGCAATTCATGGGTTTCAGATAAACAATTCCTTCCTGATTTGAAGGACTATGCGAGGACCTTTCCCCATTCATAAGACATTATATTTTGATTTAAATTATGTAACTGCTCCCATGCTATTTGTGGCTGTAGGCTAACTATGTCCACTTACATACAGTCTATGGTTTTGTCACAACTACTTAAATCAAGATTAATACTCTGAATACAAGTTATTTGACCTCATTTCCGTATGTCATTTTGCAGTGAAGATATTACAAAATCAGACTTGTGTTTTATGCTGAGAATCGGACCACTCGCCTTTACCCGCTCTAAAGGATGTCGGATGTGACCAAAAACTGCTCCCCGATCATGTTTACTTCGGAACATTTGAAAGGAAATGGATTTTTATTTTTCCTGGACGTCTCATGTGCATATTTTAATCTCTTTTAACAGTGTGGATAGTTCTGCAGACTGGATGTATTTGAATGTTGGGGAGATGTTTGCATGTTCCTGATGGAGAGCACTTATGGAGGACAGCGCATGCGCCTGGAGCTGTGGACAGATTTTAAAAGTATCTGGACAATCATCCATGTTCTCCCATAACTGCTGGTTTTATTTTTCTACTGTTGTTTTCATGTACAGATACTACACTGCAAAATATCTACAGGAGTTGGAATGACTTGGATTCACGATTTCTCTGGATTCGAAGAGTTGAGACGAGTGAATGGATTCAGGATTTTGGCATGGTAGATTTTTTTTTATTTTTTTTTGTGCCAAAGGAACAATATTCTCTTGTTATTCCAAGTGGAAAGATGTAGTATAATGACACCAGCCAGCAATATCTTAAAACAAGTAAAGTAAATAGAACTAGTCAAAACTACTTAAAATGGGATTAATTTAAGTTATTTTAACTCCTGTAAGTGTTATTTTAGCAATGTAGCTTGCACCAATCAAACTGCAATGTATAAAAAGCTTCTGCTTCCTGGTGCTGTGCCTCCTCACTCAGAAACTGAGGAGAACCTGACGGACTGTGGAGCTGCAGTTGCTCAGGGTGATGGAGTTGCTGCTACAGTTGTCCTGGGCTATGAGGCATCTACTGCAGCTGCTCTGGGCCAAAGGGTTTCTGCTGCAGTTGCCTTGGGCGATAGGGTAGGGTGTTGCTATAGTTGCTCTAGGCAACGGCATTGCTTCTGTGGTTGCTCTGAGCACGGGGGTGGCAACTGTAGTTGCCCTCGGCAACGGGGCTGCTGCTGTAGTTGCCCGGGACGACAGGGTGGCTGCTGTAGTTGTTCCGGGCAATAGGGTGGCTGCGCTAGATGCCCTGGGTGACACGGTTGCTCCGGGCAACGGGGTGGCGACTGTAGTTGCCCTGGGTGACAGGGTTGCTGCTGTAGTTGCCCAGGGCAACAGGGGTTGTTGCTGAGGCTTGTATCTGACGGGGTTCGCCGTGCGAATCTGCATCGTGTTTCTATAAAGGTGTATTATTTTATTAGAGCATTAAATATATCGACCTAATTGTTTGGATGTGTCTTTCATTTCTTCTGCAGAACATTCCAGGTCTTGTGTCCCAAGAGCCTCTAAACAGTCATAAAAGTCTGATACATAAACAAACATGCAGGGATACCTAACATGCTCCTAATGCCTCACCACACACCAGCTATGCTTGTCCTGCAGTGGACTGAGCAACGTGTCCAGCTTCCACTCTATCGTCACCATAGTCTGAAATATTAATGCACAACATCTGGTGTTTTCAAAGGATAGACCCAAAAATTTAAGTCATATTTGAAGGGGCGCTGCAAGAAACACACATTCATTTCATATTGTCAACATAAAGCTTTTGTCATTTGTTGACTTACTCACAGTGGGAAGAGGAACCACAACGTTTACTCAAGTAATTGTTACACTGCACAATATATTGCTCATGTAGGAGTGAAAGTATGCTGTTACAAAAGTACTAGAAAATGAGTACTACTCACTTCTGTCATCTATTCATTTTTATTCATGCCCCATTTGTATGTCCACAGCCAGATTTACCCACAAGTCCCTATGGTTTTGTTTCTGCAGTTCCCAGTTACCATTTCCGCACTAAGCCCTCGTCCTTATTCTACTATCCTTTTGAATTTTTTAAAGATTCTATGGGGATTGTGTAAAGTTTTACTGAGGTCCTGTCAGTGAAGTGATGGGCAGCTCCCTTGGCGGCTCTGAGGTCAAAGGTCACGGGCGCCATGGCTGCTCCCGACACGGATCTGGTATGTGCATTCTGAGCTAGCACGGATGTCCACTTGTGCTAGTTCTGGACGTGCTCAGATCACTTAGAATGTCAGGGCCGTTTTAGATCGGAAGTGGGTGAAGTAGGCCCCAGGTGCACCCCCTGACCCCCGACAGTGTCCCGTTCTGGGGGTCGGGTTTCCCACCGCCCCTCTGTCCAAGTGTGAAGGCCAAGAATAGACCTATAGTGCTAGCAAGCTACATATTCTGCTATTAGATTTTTTAAGCAATTTTATATTTCTCATTAAAACAATTTCAGAAGTTGTGCTTGATTTTCTCTCAATGACTGAATAAGATGAAAAATTAGGACTGTTGCCATAGCAATTAACAATATTAAGTTGGGGGGAAAGTAGCCTAATTAAATATACTCACATTATTGTAATTGAGTCGATTTTGGGGGATAATTTCACTTTTTGAGTACATTTTTAACCTGTACTTGTACGTAATTGAGTAAAATTCTCTCAAGTAATCCTAATCCTCATCGTTTTGTGTGAAAGCATGATATAAAATTACTCAGTAAAAGTACTCAGTTTTGTTACTTAAGTAAATGTACAGATACAAAGGTAATAACTTACCCAAGTAAAAGTATCACATGAAAATATCTACGTAAGTCAAACCTGTTTAAAAAATTATTTAAAGAGTAAAAAGTAAAGGTATTTGTAAAGTGTTGCTTGTTTATTAAGGTTTACATGTAGTGATACTGATTAAAAATGATACATATTTTGGTCAACACAATACAATACAATACAAATCAATTTGTTAATTTTTCATATGAATTTTGTGTATTTATTTTTATTTGCTCAAAGCCGAAGCTTGAACTCAAAAACTTTAGTCAGGATGTTACTACAAACATGGCAAAAATAACTCCTCAAATCATATGAAAAGTACTTTTTACTTTTCAGTCCAGTTAAAAAATGTAGTGGAGTAGAAAGTACAGATACCTGCTCTCAAATATAGTGAGGTAAAAGTAAAAAGCATCTACTTGCATCTAAAATGTTCTTAAGTAAAATACAGATACCTCAAAATTTTACTGAAGTGTAGTACTTTACTACTTTTCCTTCATTACGTTCCACTACTGGACCATTCACCAGAAAAGTCGCTCAGTTTACAGTTGTTCAGTAAAGTACACTCTAGGGAGAAACCTAAAATCCACTGATGACTGGATGGGCCCCTCAGACAAACATACGCTTTAACGACTGTACCTCGCTGTACCAGGCCCCAGGTGCACTCGCTTCAGCCTGGAGACCTCTTGCCTCCCGGGGGAGCGTGCCTGGATGAGTCCTTAAGGTGCTGTGTATATTAGTGGTATGTATATAACTAGTGGTGAAGACAGCTGAGGAGTGTTGACATGCAAATATGTGGAGATGGATATGGACGTGCTAAAGAGCTAAAGGGCACAAACTGATACTTCAGGAAGACATGACAACTATCTACAGCAGTAACTAGGTCTTTTAGATATGTTTAATGCCATACTGTGGAATATTAAAGCCAACAATAACAACCCATCTGTCTATATCTATCTCTCTATCTATGTTTCTATCAGACAGGTGTGTAATGTGTGCATAGGCCAAACATAAGGACCACACACACTGTTATGGAAAGTAACGTTCTCAGATTCATCATATAAAAGGCCTGATGTCTGCGATGTTCGGAGGAGTGTAGAAGATACGAGTGGTGCTATAATAAAACTTTTGTATGGTCTACATTTTTATGTGCTATTTTTCAGTAAAAACTAAAATTAAGATTTTACTTTCATCAAAATTTCATAGTAATAACAGACTATGGAGAAAAAACAACATAAAAAACAACACAAACAAAACAAATCCGGCATCTCCAGGTTTTAGTGAGAGGTAATAAAATAAAATAAAAGAGTAGAGAAAAGATTAGGTAATAAAGTAGATTAAAGGGCCCATATCACCCTATTTTCTGATCTATGTTATAATGTTTCCTCATCAAAAACATACCTGGAGTTGTGTTTTCTTTCATTCACACATGTTTAACACATAAACTCAAGACAAGATTTAGACAAGAGTTATTCTTTCAGATGGAAAACACTCTGTTCTTCTGTGTTTATAAACTCCATAACAGTGAGGTTGCTGGGCACTATTATGCACAGAGCCTATTCCATAACTGTATTTAGCAACCATAAACATGTCTAAATTGCACAATAGTTATGATTTGACAAATAAAAATAAGCCACAACACTTTTATTTTATTGAATGAAGGTTTAAACTATCAGAAAAATGCCTTCCTTGTGCATAAATTGTCTCTACTTTTTGAATAGAGTTTTCTGTATTGATGACATGGTATTCTGCTTTACAACTCAGCGCTACTTCCTGTATTTTTGTACTTTTCCTTTCAACTTTTCCCCCACAAACCGCCACTTAACTGATGTAAATCTATGATGAATAGTAACCACAGGTACTATCCCACCAAACCAAGTCATGATTAGAAAAACATGAAAACCTGCCATATGCTCCCTTGTATTCAGACTTTACAGTGACATTTGAATAGCATTATCAACTGTTCCTAGCCATTTTGGGGCAATTTTAGTGCAGTGTACGCCTTCAATAGCCTCTGCAATTTCAAGTAGTTGGTGACATCACATATGACTGCCCTGCTTACAGCCAGGTGTTCATAATTTGGCTACATCACACTGTTCCTTGTACTTCCAGACCTTGCCCCTCCTCTCCCCTCACTCTCCCCTTTAGTCCTCCAGGTACTGCCCAGTTGAGCAGCTCTATTTGAAATGTGGTTACGGGCGGCGTTTAGGTGCTCAGTCCCACTTTAAAACCCTGACTCGACATGTGGCTTCGCCCTGTCCCGGCGAGGAGGAGGTTAGACCAGCTGATATAGTGCACTATAAGCAGAACCCACAGGGGATAAGAGATGTTCAGGTACACCGCAGGAATGCTTCATCAGCACCCAACTTCTAATAAAACTCCCTAACCTGCTTTATTGTCCCTCCTGCAGCACAAATAAATGTTCTTAAAATAATACCTTACGAGGAGATTGGTCAAAGATTGGAGAACGATTTGGTTGCTTTCTAGAATCCAGAACGAATCATATGCTGTTATGTACAGCTAAAATGTACTGTTAAAATGCTACTTTCTGCATCTAATTTGAAAGCGTTTTATTGTACGAGAATCAGGAAGTGCGATTTAGCATGCTAGTTGTTAGGTTTACTGTCACGGCAAAACTCTGCTGTGCTCCGAAAGTTGTGAAAAGCGTGTATGAACTCAATTAGGATGTAAGGAGCAACTCTGAACCACTGCAAACCATTTAAAATGAACTAGTTCTGCTTTTCATTTTTTAAAGGCAGTACAAATCAAGTACAGTGCCTTTAATATATCAAATTACTGGGCCTATCCATGTGAAACAAAAACTGGCACAAAGTTCAACATCTTCTCTGTCAGTATAAATAAAAGTGAAATGATTTTTTTTCACAATAGCTTCAGAAAGCGGTGCCATTATTCAACGACTTGATTGTGTCAGTTAAAAGGGCCAAGCCATAAAAGTAATGACAAGTTTGTGGAGCCAATCCCAAACAAATAATAAGGTTCAACATTTGTGGATCATGAGTTTGGAGATTTCTTTCAAAACAGTGAATCTCCCATAGAGTTATACAGGCCTCTAAACGACTCATTTGTAAATTAGACGTCAGTGCTGCAGATTGGTAGCTCCTTTCTTTCTGTGCCCTTGAGCAAAACACTGTCAACTGCTTAGAAATTAAAAACAGAGCAGATTTTTATCTTTTAATAGCAAAACAATTGACAATATAAAATATCTGTGAAGACTTAAGACTTAATAAAATACATAACTGCTATAGCAACAAAAAAATTCACAGATCTTCCACACATATGTTCTTCTTTTCAGCTTGGAGCTATTTTCACTATACTCTTTAATCTAACATAACAGGGAAAAAAACAAAAAACTTAGGCTTTAAAGGTCCTATATTACACTAAATTGACTTGTGTGAAGTTTAAGCCATGTTATAATGTTGTTACCTCCTCAAAAACATACCTGGAGTTGAGTTTTGTTTCATTCACACATGTTTGAGAAATCCTGTTATTAGTCCATCTACATCTCAAAAGCTCAAAATGCTCTGTTCCACTTAGTGATGTCATGAAGCAATAATTTACTGAACAAAAGGTAAAAGGTAGCTGTTAACATAGAGACTGGCAATTCCAGGGCTGAAATCATCCAAATGATTCTGGCACACACAGTGGAGCACTTTCTGTATTACCACTTAATGACATCACAAGGTATAGTGTTTTCTGTTTGAGAGAATTAAGAATGAAATAAGGTCACTCCAGGTATGTTTTGATGCGGAAGCAACATTATAGCACAGATCAGAAAATGGCATAATATGGGCCCTTTAAAGGACACATATTATGCATTATTTGTTTTGTTACCTTTGCTTTGGACATTATTTTAAATTCTAAAATATGAAATGCCAAGTATAAAAGTGGACATTATGTTTCAGCTTCAGCGCTCCCCATGGTAACTCCCTCTGCTGCCAGTAGATGGAGCTGTACATACTTCTGGAAGCAGAGCAAGCGGTCACTGTTGGGTTGTGTGATGTCACGTCTCGGTCCAACGCTAATGGAAAAAATGAGATATGTTTACAATTTCCCCTTTTAGTGACAGCGCATCTCGTGTTACCCCAACACGCTAATGTAAGCACACAGTTGTAATGAACCAGATTTGATGGCATAAATGCTTCAAACAGCAATGATTTATGGACTTAAAAATGGTGCAGGGTTTGTACCTGTGACGCAATAATCCAGGGAAATTCAAACACTTATTTTCTGATACTATGCAGAGGATTACTGAAACCAGCATGAATGAAGAAAAGCACAACTCCAGGTATGTGAACAAGGGAACAATGTTATAACATGGGTAACAGTTCAAAAAAGGTCAATTTTGGATAATATGTGTCCTTTAACATCCAGCTAGAGTTCATAGTATTAAGACAACCGAGAAGGCCTCTGGAGCCAAAACAACCCAATTGTAATGCCACGCTGAGGACAGGACCATTCACAAGTTCATTTTATGTTCCAGTCCATAGATGGAGTTTGAATGGTTAAGTCTTTTCCAGTGTTGTAGGTGTTAAACAGCAGGAGCGGGTGGAGCTTGAGGAGGGTTGGCTGCAGCGGGGGCGGCGGTCGGCGTGGCTTGTCGGGGCAGGGTGTACATGGCTCCCAGGAACTGGTCAGCGATTCGACCTGCCTCCCGGAGCCCGCTGAGCAGAGCGCCGTGCACTGTGGCCGGATAGTTTCTGATGGTGTGCTCCCCTGCGAAGAAGAGGCGCGGTACGGGCTGTAGGGAAACAGAAAATTATGAGCATATACAATATTAAACTTAAGTGCAATTAAAAATATTTTATTTAAATAAGAATAATTTAATTACACCTAAAGCAGGCCTATTCTGCAAAATTGAATTTTCGGAGCCTTTAACCACGTTGTCGTTTGGAGTAATTCGGGCATGTCTGAGCAATCTTTAATCACTTAATTTCAAGACATCATACTGCTGAACAACCCCTGTTTTCACCACTACTAACATAAGGCCACTGCTCTGTACTTTGTTCTCCAATTAGATTTTTGTTAATCTGTGATGCGAATTTGGCAGTGCCGCACAGTCATTTTTGTACCAATGGAAAAAAAAAAAAACTCAGCTATTTTCTACTGTGATGTGCAACTATCCACCACTGGTGCACTTTGTTGTGATGATGTTTACGGCAACATCAGCTCTCATTGGGCACTGCTGTATTCTAATGCGGAAGTCAGTGGACTTGTTTCTTTTATTAAGTTTTTTTCAGATGAGTATTGCGATTTAAAATGTGCAAGTTAAAACAATGATGCACGTGCGTCATATTATATTATAACTATAACATAGGCTTGAACAATATGTTTTCTTTAAACATAGGCTTGAACAATATGTTTTCTTTAAAGAACACATAGAACTCTTAGGAAACATAAATGCTAAAAGAGCCATGCATTTGTTGTGAACACAATTTAAAAGCAGAACCAGTCCGGTGATGGAAGTCCATATTTTTACGTGTAACGCAGCTGGCAAAGAATCCCGTGGGGTGTAGTGTAATAGTGTCATACCTGTGAGGCCCCTGGGATGGCAGGCCCCGGTGTGATAGGCTGGGCCATCAAGTCGTAGTCGTTGCCAGAGGAGCCCGCTGCTACGTACGAGTAGGACCCCCTTGCCCAGGGGTCTGCACGCCATCGGGTCACCACTGTCTCCTTAGGCTGAATACACAGAGGTAATGCTATTTAAGGGCACAATATAAAATGCCATATGTGGACACAAAGTTAACTAATCATAAGACAACAGGACTAAGCAGGCAAGGTCATTGTGCAAGGTATTTGTAAATAATTGTTAGTGTCACATAGAACGTACCTGTGGCACTGCACTGCTCCCGAAGATCCCCTTGAGAATGGCCAGACAGCGGCCTACGATGACATCATCACTGATGTTCTCCATGATCCCAGCCGCCTCCCCTGCCATCAGGGCCAGCAGGATGGGAGCTGAGGAGGAATAAAACGCAAGGTTACCCATAAACCAACAATCATAACCTTCATACCCCAACACTACCACCACACCATCAGAGCCAGGAGGATGAGAGCTGAGACAAGCTTTATCCATAACCTGTTACTAAGTGATCACCTTAAATTTATAAAGCACTTTTCTGCTTTCAAGGCACTCAATGCACTTTACAATGCACCACTCAACCATTCACACAACAGTGTATGCACTGGAGGCGAGGTGGGTTAAGTGTGTTGCCCAAGGATACAATGGCAGTATTCATCCGCGAGAGCTGTAATCACACCATCAATCGGTGGGTCAGTGGATCTACTGCTCTACTAATCATGTTTATGTTAAGAGGAGAATTTGAACCCCCAAACTTCAGATCAGAGGACAAGCACACTACCAACTGAGCTACTGCCTGCGGACTACTGTTAATGACAATACACATGCCACCTTTGTCAGAAATATCTTATATAAGCTGTTGTGTCCATGTGACACAAACCATCAACAGAGATGAGGGAGCCTTTAACTTGGCTCACACATGGGACCCACCTCTCCAGAGACACCACATGGGGGCAGTGGTCAGTCTGATATATGTGCCAGTCTGTCAAACTGACCAAGCCTGGGAACAACAGCTGATAAGAGGCACATCACCGATCAGGAGACACCTTTTGCAGTTTTGTCTTGTTAGAAGGAAACAGACGCGCTACCATCTTGTTTCATTCATGCATGGCAGCTATACCTTTGTAGAGGTTCCAGAAGAGGAAGAGCTCTCCTCGGCTGGCTGTTGTGGAGCCCACATGTCCAAACAGGTTCACACTGGGGTCCCAGAAGACACGGTCGAAGCACAGCACCACCTGCACACACACACAAGTTGGGTTTCAATGCTTCTCAGGTACATTACATTGACTGATCCTAACCTTTAACATAGTTGCCACTTGCCTAATCTTGACCTAAACCATAACCCATTATAACCCATACCTGAACTTTAAATCATGCTGTTGATCTAATAAAAGATTTGCATCATGGGGACCTGATTGTTATACACATTGTGGGGACACACCAACACCAAGGGGACGTGTGTGAAAGGTATTTTTTCCACACAATATTCCATCAGCATTCTTCCCATTCAAATCGCACTGTGGACACTAGAGTGACTGAGCAGTGCGGTAGAGCTCCCTCTGCTGGACCTGACGCCACACTTTAGATTGTATAATGCTGCAGTAGTCAGGGAGATGGAGGGCAGAAGTGACGCAGGACAGTCTCCCAGGACGCACATGCACGCACACACGCAGAGAGCTGTGGTACATATGTCTGAGAATAGCAGTGTAAGAGGCAACGATATCCAAATCTCATGGTACAATATTATTTCAGTATGAACCTCACGGTACGATATTTATGGCGATATTGTGGGAATGCTCACGGTATCATAGAAGGGTAGAAGGGTGCTGCAATGTGAACGGCCTGATGTAGTTAAAATTTAAGAAAAAAGGAACTAAAATGAAACTAAACTAAGTTACGCTTACTTGTGTTGCAATTTTGTAGTTTTAACACTTTTTCTGTAAAGCACAACACAATGTCTTTATTCAGTTTTATTTATTGTGTAGACAAGGGAAGCTTGCCTGTATTTATTTATATTATAGTTATTTTGTCAACATCAGAAAACACATGAATCTTGCTCTGATCTGCAGCATACTTGTACAGCGCCTTAACTGGACTCTATTTTTGATGAATTTGAACTTAGGGATGTAACACTTGCTTGGCAAAATTACTATTTATAAATTGGATCAAAAGTGATACCCACATACTAATCGATATGAAAAAAATAAATCTCCCTAGTTTCCATTCTAGTTATCAACACTGAAAAAAAATCAAATAAAAAATAAAAAATGTACACAGTACAGATGACAAAATTTGACTATTCCTGAATAGTTTGTAGTAGTTCTGAAATGGTTCTAAGAGCAATATAGAAATAATACAGTTTGTGTTGAAATTTAAGTAACATTCCATTGCCAAAAAGTTTTTTAATGTCATTCTGGTATGAAATTGGTATCAAGCCTTAACAAAGTATTAGCTCTGGTACAAAAACTAAAGCCAGCTGGCACCCCTGTAGCTAAGCGTAAGTGCTGAATAAGTGGGTTGTTGTAATAATGATTTGAAGGAGAAGTCATTAGATTAAATGGTTCAGAGGTCTGGCATAGGTCCTGATCACTGCAGGTGTCTGAGGCATTTAGGGTTAGTTTTAGAATACTGCAGTAGACTGAGTATTGCATCTTGAGAAATGCATTAGTACCAGATTTGCGGTGCAAATAGGACTGAGAAATATGAATCACAATATATGTTTTGATTATCCTGATGAAAATATTCAGACAGTATTATGGCAGTCCATCAGAAGATGGATGAAATTTGCAGAATCAACCAAAAATAAATAATGAAGTGTAAAATGAACCCCAAAAGAGCAGAGATATGACTTTATATCCTTGTGTGGGAGATTACACGGTGGCTTTCTGTTCTTTATCAAGTATCTTTATTTAATAGTTTTAATATACACTTAATGTCCCCTTTAGCACATCTCAAACCTATAGCCATCCATAGTTTGTATCTGGCCCACACATGTAGAGTCCCACCTTGTTGAGGTTGCCGAAGCCCATCCTCTGGATAGCGGAGGTCTTCCATTCGGGCAAGGGGGGCACAAATTGCACAGCGGGGGGCTGCTGTTTGAGCACGCCTAGAGGCAGTGTGCACAGGACCGCGTCACACTTGTAGATGAAGGTCTGAGTGGTGGAACGAGTGTTCACTGCGATCACCTCACAGCCTGCACACAATAAGTCATACATTTAATGTTCTCCATTAGACCTGTCACAATAACACAATTTGAAGAACAATATATTGAATGCAATTATGCCACTGACATGAAAACCCAAATGCAGGATTTTCCTCTAAAAAACTATTCTATACACAGTATTGTTAATGAACATTAATTTTATTGCAGTATTGTTAAACACTTAAGAGTCATAAGTTATTTAGTCAACCCTCTAAATCTGAAATCATAGCACAGAAATACAACAAAAAGTTCCCCACTAGTACAAAGAACAAGTACCAAAATATTGACCCCCAAAAAGTATTACTCTATCTCTCTTGTATTGAACATGTTTGACTGGCCTTGTCCCAGAGCGATTCAGCGATTCACAAAAAGATGTTTACTAATTCCAAGTTTGTGGCACTGTGAGACGAGGCCAAAGCTAGCGTAAACACAAACCTACGTCCAGTTTATAGTCAGCTTTTTCTACATTTATTTCACTTCTCTGCACTTCAAGGCCGCGTGTCAGCCAGTCTTTATGTGGGTTTGGCTTCCTTCCAGGGTCTTCAAACGGGCTGGTACGATTCACTTTAGACAGTTGAGAGTGACACTTTCAGACTCCAAAGCATGCCCATGGTAACGACAACAGAATGTTATGTATAAATTCTGCCAACGCTGTAGTTTAGACATCAACAAGATGTGAAATCTGAACTGCACAAGAACTAGTACAAGAATCCCGTGCATTTCAGAACATGTTTACAGAAGTCTGAACAACAGGGTTAGCAGTTTTTACACAGAATAAGAGCTCATGAAGACACAGGAAGGGCATCTGACACAGGGATCTGGAGAGTTGCACTTACCAGAGGCAGTGTATCGGACCTGTCGTACTGCTGTGTTCAGTTTGATGTCCAGCCCCTCGGCCAGGGCCACGGGGACACACGAGTAGCCGTTTCTAACCGTCAGGTGGCTGCCCGTGAACTCAAAGTCATCGTCCTGAAGAGAGGAGAGGACAAAGGAAGACACAGGATTTTGAGTTTGAATAGATAAGATGCATTCATGTGACATCACAATACTGTAGAATCTCTATGGTTTAAACAGAGGTGGAGGACATGTCAGAGGTCTATGACAGATAGCAAATTTCACCAGATTGAAGATGTGTTGACCTGGTTTATGGTTAATATCTCTGTAATTACTGGGCCTATTCACATGAAACAAAAACTAGCACAAAGTTCAATGTGTTCTCTGTTAGCATAAATAAATAAAAAAGTTAAATGACTTTTTCATAATAGCTTCAGAAAGTGGTGCCATCACTCAACCCCAAAGCTGTGACTGTTTTCAGTTGAAAGAACTTTAAACCATAAGATTTACATGACAGGTTTGTGGAGCCAATCCCAAACTAATAATGATAAGATTCAACCTTTGTGGATCATACGTTTGGATATTTCTTTTAGTGAATCTCCCACAGAGTTGTAAAGGCCCCCGCCCTCCAAACTGATATATTAAAATTTGATGATGTCATAATTTCAGATGATGTTGTATGAATAATTACGGTAACAGGTGATAGCTATATAGAAATGATCAAGTATATTCATAATAGGGTTCTCAAAAGTATCAAAGTCGGATACGTATCAACTCATTTGAGCAGGTACTAAAAGTCACATTCACAGGACTGAAACAAACATTTCCTGAATATCTTTAGAATGAACTTGAGCTGGATCAGAACAAGTATAGCGTAAACACAGACTAGTATACACCCATGGACCACTATGGAACCTATCTGAACACTGAGGGATTACGCACATTTAAGGCCACATGGTAATATAAAAGAAAGTACTATGATTTAATGTTGAAAAACACATTTGATTGTCTAAAGAAACAGTGTTTTTATTATTATAATCATCATCTTGTATCTGTATTGAGTATCGAGTCCATTCTTTAGTATCAATATGGAGTTTAAAATTTTAGTATTGCGATACCCCAGTTCATATATAGAAAACAACGAAGTTCAAATCTGTCAACTGGACAAATTGTTGTAGGAGTGAAGACGTTTTGTTGCTCATCCAGGCCGTTTCTTCAGTTCTGGTCAGAATGCTGGTGGCCACTGCCTTATATCTATCTCAGGGAAGGGGGCTAACTACACTGAAACTGTAAACACCTATTGTCTCCAGTTTCATCTGAAACTGTCCTATTCAGCCCTTAACGACCCTGCTATTGTTCTCATTGTTCTGGGTCTGAGGATGGAGTTATAGATGGGGGAGAGATTATGTCTCAGACCCCCATTTCTGTTTAAGGAAGGATTCTCTTTCCTAACAAAAGTAGCCAGAGAAAAGAAATGGTTTGAGAAAGGAGTTAAAGAAGCTAAGATCTGAACTTCACTATCTTCAAAGGAGTGGTTAGTGGCTTTGAGATGGAGACGTACGGCAGACTGAGGTCCAGAGGAGCTCTCCCGCTGGTGTTGGTACATTCTCTTATAGAGTAGCTGTTTAGTTTCTCCAATGTAACGCTCCCTGCACTCTTCACTACACTGAATGGAGTAGACCATGTTGCTTGTTTGTGGCTTCTCTCAAACTAAAAACAGTTTCTGTGGAGTAGACTACATTACTTTGTTTATGGCTCGGGGTTTTGTCCTTAGGGTGTTCATATAGAAAAAAAAACAAGACTGGAAATGGAAATTGTGAACCATAACAAAAAAGATTTCCCATGGATTTGTCTGAAACCCAGAGCGCGGCATGCTGGGACATTGGACAGTTGCACAAACCCGTACCTGGTCCCAGTGTTTGAGGGAGAGGGTGGAGAGGGGCGTGGCGTTAGCAAACTCCAGGTTAGCAAAGTGCCAGTCCAGGATCTGTCTGTCCCGCGACGACAGGTACACATCACTGAGGCAGAGGAGAGGAGAGTTAGACTGGTGTGTGCAGGTAGAGCAGGTCATTTTTTTCAATTCTATTCATTCATTTTTGTATTGATAGCTTCACCCCTCAAGGGATGTTTATGACACCTGAAGACACTGCTCTGTCTGAAGCTCTGTTACTTATGTTAGACTTTAATCTGACCTTTGTTTTAACATAAAGAACTGACTTGGCTGAAACAACAGGTGAACTGATTTGGGCTGTTAAACAAGCAAAAAAAAAAAAAAAAAAGTTACAAGCTAGTAAGCATTAGCCAACAGTTTTTCAGTTACTTACAAAATGTCTTATTTAAATCCATTTTGTGTCTGTCCTTGAGTTTTCTAAAAACATATTAAGCCGTGTTTGCCAATTGTGTCACCGTGGTAACTGCTGAACATTTCCCCACAGACATACATACAGCCTCCCGACCTCTTTTGCAGTCTAGTTTTATTTTATTTTTCACCTTGCGCAATAGCATCTTAATTTAAGTAACTAAAAACCATGTGGAGGATCTGCAGATTTGAAGTTGCTCTTTTAAAAGGTAAATGCAGTGTCTGATTCACAAATAGATGAAAAAACACCAAACACATGAGCTCCACAGGACATACTGCTCTGTGCACCAGAGCGTGACCTGAGTGCATTGGTCAAAGCTGCTCAGACTGGCTTTAGTGGTCTGGTCAGAGGTGAGGGGAGAGTGAGTGAATTAATGCTTTTTCTTTTAATTGTAAATTAAAACAATCAGTTGGTGTGTTCTTTATCATTTAATCCGTGTTTATAATGGGGAGAGATGACACATGAGAATGTAATGGGGATCTGGCAGGAATGCCAGTGCCCAAGGAAAATTTTTAGGCACATGTGTATCCAAATTGTTCACACTCTGGAGCCCTGAGGATTATAATCATGTAGAATGGTAACAATTTTGGATATTTACAAAAATTTGGCCACAACAGGCTACATGGTTTTATATATGGGATTTTTAACACTGACAACAGAACTTTGCAATTGAATGTAAAGATTCGAACATATTAAAAGGAGTTTTTGTAATTTAAAGTGCATATCCACTTATTTCTAATTCTGACTTGGTTTGGTGGGATAGACCTGTGGTAAATATTTATCATAGTTTTACATCAGTTAAGTGGCAGTTTGTAGGAAAAATGTTAAGAAGAAAAGTACAAAAATACAGGAAGTAGCGGTGAGTTCTAAAAATTCCATCCAAAATGCAGGAGCGTTTCATATGCAAGGAAGGCAATTTTCTGACCGTTTAGACTAATGAAAATAAATGATAACACCGGTATTTTGTTAAGTTAAGCTTAATCTTAACTTTTGTGCAATTTAAACATTTGGCCCTTGTGACAAATGTTAAGTTATAGAATTACCTCCACATCTACTGCGCATGGCCAATTAGAAAATAAAATAAAGACTAGGTAAATACCTAAAGACTATGTTTGAGTGAAATGAAAAGTCTGTCATGTACACTGTAAGGTAAATTGGAATAAAATGTAATTGCCTGATTTTTTGCAGAATAGGCTATAGATGAACCCTGGTGTTACCTGGGGGGGTTGGCCTCCAGCTCCTGCAGCTTCTCCTCCAGCTTGGCCTGGCTCTCCACCAGCTCATCGTACTCCTGCACCGTAACAGACAACACAGAAGATCAAAAACATGCTTATGTGCAACTATGTGCACTTAGTGAACTATACAATAGATAACATATGCCTTGGAAGTAGTACAGTTATATATTTTATAGAAGATCTCGTGTTTGTGTCTGCTTATAATCTACAGGCATACCCCTGCATCACTGTGTTATAATTTTTATGTTTTAAATTGCAATAATCATCTAAAACGACTTAATAAAAGAAAAATGTAAAGTAAGTAAAAATGTACCAAAATGACTATACAACGCTGCAGAATCCTACATGCATGACCGATTAAGAAAATAAAAAATTGGAGAACAAAGTAAGTTCAGAGCGGTTGGAGTATGCTGGTGGCAGTGAAAACGAGAGTTGATCAGCAATATGGAGTCTTGAAAATAAGCGATTAAAGATTACCAACAACCACCAACTGATTTGTGCATGTTTGAGCAAAGATCTAAACTACACATAACAACGCATCAAGTATAAATCAGATACACACACAAACACCTTTATTGGTTAGCCATTTTAAACTGACTCCTAAAATGTCAATGCTCAAATCTACAATGATGTAATGTTGTCATCATTAAAGAGCCTGTACCTGATTTTTTCCTCATGTATTTGCACAGAATTAGTCCAGCCCCAGTACAGAAATATTGTATAAGCTGCTCTGGAGGTCTAAATAAGGCTGCTGTGTGCTGCTGTCTGCATCCAATTATAAAGCGTTTTATTGTCCAATTAGGAAGTGCCGTTAGCATGCTAGTTGTTGTTAGCTTTACCCTGAAGTAGTGAAAAGCGCTTATAAACTCACCGCAGTGAATAATTAGGATGCTCGGAAAGCATTAGGTAAGTGAGGAATAACCACCACTGCAAACTGTTTAAGTTTTTAAGACAATAAAAATCAGGTACAGCGCCTTTAAGTGGCTTAGTCGCTCCCATAAAGCAATCCACACACCTACGCAAAGTTGCCCACCATCAAAATATTTTATCTTTGAGTTGTGCTTAAACCTACGCGCCACCATATTTAGTCTTCAAATATAACACAGAGGCTACACATTCCTCCACCCTCTGACAGTGAGTGTGGATGGAGCCGTGGTAGCTCCAATAGCAGCTGCCTGTAGACCTACTCAAGACCTGGATCCAAAATACACGGCATGCAGCAGTGGAGGTGATTTATATGCTCCAAAAATAAGATGGTAAACCTCATTCTAATAATACGCTGTAACCGCATTAAACCACTTAAACACAGGTTGCCAGCGCTCACATAGCTTTGACCCAGTGGCCCATTTTAAACCAGGGACTGGAAAATAGGCATTCTACTAGGGAGTAATTTGAATTTAAGACTTTTTTTAATGCGATGTAAGATGGAATTTTGTTTGATGCTCTGATTTCCCAGCTACCTTTGCTCCCTGTGCTACATCAATCCCCCTTCAGATCACATTATCACATCCCGCTAATGAAACTACAGCACATTGCATTGGGTTTGTCAGGTTGTAGTCAAGTTGTAGTATTGTTTTGTATCATACTTTTGTATATTTAGGGCTGTGTGAGAGGATGAGTGGTGTAGGCTTGTAGGCTGAGTTTAGGTTAGGATCTTAGTGCTAATGATAAGCAAAGATCAAATAGGGCCCGGGAGAGATTGCTACATTACTCAAACATGCCATCTAAAACCTCTTCAGGCAAAAGGGGTATACTGCAAAACTTTGTGAAGCTTTCCACCGAGTCAATAATCTACATAATAAACAAATAAATCTAGTTTTAAATGGTGCCATGTTGCAACAGGCCAACTTAACTTGCCAGCACCAGGCCAAGTTACATGTCGGATCTATGGAGAAATGACCCGGCTACAGCTGTATCGTACAAGCAGTTCTTGACGTCAAAATAATTCTGTTGTGTTCGAGAAGAAGGATGTGCACTGTTAGCTTGCTAGTTGTTTAATTAGAATGCTTAGAATGCATAAAGTGAGGAAGAACTTTAGACCACGGCAAACTGTTTAAAATGAACTAGTTAAGTTTTATACCAAATGATTTTCTAAAAAACATGTACTCAAAACTCTTACTTTGCACAGTGCTGTGAGGTCGCGGTGTTTGCTCTTCACCAGGAACTCTGCGGTGATGTCCCGGGGAGGCTTTACCTCGCTGGCCTCTTTGTACTGCTGGTGGAGTTCTTTGACACGCTCCTTTGTGGACACCATCTTGGGAAGGTCACAGAATGCAGGTGTTAACATGAGTCGATAAAAAAATCTATACAAGTGTGTTTAAAATGGCAGACTGACTTTGTTGAGGAGGTCTCGCAGCTCCTCCTGTGTTTTGACGATCTTCTTCCAGTGCTCGATCTGCTCATCTTTGACGTGTTTCTCTTGGAGTCTAAACAAAACAACAGCAACAAATACCTGCTTGATTCATGCGTTATCATGTTGCAGTTAAAGGTTTACGGTGTTACTTTCTGGGGGTATCTCGGTATGGCATTAAACACATCTGTGTAGCGTGTAGTTCATTTTGAGCTCAAAGTTGCTCAAAATGACCTTGAAAAACATTAATTCTACTATGTGTAAACACATCTCTCTGCAGATCTGAACTTGGACTAGTGGAATGACCTGCTTGTTTCCATAGTTATGTGGTGCTTTTAATGAAGATTTTTAATGCATTTTAGCATTACTGCCTAGAATTACTGTAGTTACAATGTAGTTTTATTATAACCTGTTTTTTCATACACTTTCTTGTGGTAGTTTGACTTCTCATTGTTCATTGTTCAATATATTGTATTTTAGCAGCAAAACTTCTCATATTCTCCATTTAAATGAACAGGATTAAAGTGCATATTACAGGTTTTCATTTTATTCTAATAATGGTCTTGGTTTGGAGAGTTAGTACCTGTGGTAAATATTCATCATAGTTTTACATTAGTTAAGTGGTAGTTTGTGGGAAAAAGTTGAGAAGAAAAGTACAAAAATACAGGAAGTAGTGGTGAGTTCTAAAACAGAAGCCCTCTACTTATGTTATCAACACGGGAAAGTCCATCCAAAATACAGAGATAATTTACGCACAAGGAGGGCATTTTTCTGACAGTTTAAACCTTCATTTAACAAAAGGTGTTGTAATTAGACTAATAAAAGTTGGGTAATTTAGACAAGTTTTGGAATCATCTCTACGTATGTCATATCTTTTGCCCAATTCCAACCAGGAAGTGAAATTATAAACTTCACCAACATAAAAATGATGTTAACCATGTTTTCATGAAATGAGTAGTCTGTCATATGCACTTTAACTCACCACAACAAGTGCAGATTAGAGGCATTTAGAGGCAAAAGCGGGTGGGGCATAATGAGATCAACAATGAGGAGAGCAGAGTGATACTGACTGGATGACCACTTCCAGGGCTTGCCCCAGAGATACGGGCTTGTTGTTGAGGAAGTTGAAGTCCAGTTGGTGGCTCAGGTAGGACGTGGCCTCGAGCAGACGGTTAAACTCCTGCTCCACCATCTCGTCCTTCTCCTTGGGCACCTGAACACAGCACACACTATCTCGATTACATGGAAAAGATCAGAGGAGATGAGGAGAGGGAGAAAGAGAAGCATGTCACACTACAGGCTAAAGCTAGCATGTTGTTAGTCCAGGGTCGGAGGAAATAGACACGCTGGCTGAGGATGAAGAAGGATTTGATTGGCAGAGCTGTAAAGATGGGTGTTAGAGACAGTAAATGATAGAACGGGGAGTTGGCTCAAAAATATTTAGAGGTAGGCCTAAAAAAAATCCTCCAGTAAAACATATTAATGAATATGGAATAAGGTACATTTGATTCATATTTTGTTTGTTGTTTTCCTGCAAGATTAGCCGCAATAGAATTAAAATCAGAATGGATGCAATTAGCTAATCTCAAAAGCTACAATACCAAAGTACCAAATTTTCCTCCACAAACCAAATATCCTGCCTTATGCTGCATAAAAACTGCTAACCCTGTAGTTTTCTTGTATTGGTTTGTCAGTTCATATTTCAGTCTTTTTCAACTTTGGACAGAATCCTATTATTAAAAACCACAAATCTAATTGCAATGCTTGTCAGAAAAATGCAATTTTATATTTTTCCAAAATAGTTCAGCTCTGGTTTGTAGATATTTAAATCACAGAGACTTTCAAAACTGACAAAAAAAATATTACATTATAGTAAATTTAATACATCAGTTTTAGGTTATCGACCCTCAACCGGAGCATTACATTGTGAACGCATATTATAACGATATTCAAAATTACAGTTACAAAACTCCCTGTAAATAATCATAAAAATACAGAAATGTATGATATGAAACAGAAGAGTCAGTGCAGATATGTGAAAAAACAATATCTGTAAGTGCCATATTGATCAAATAACAGTTCCATAGAACATTTTATGGAAATTTCTTTCCGAGTTTGAATTGGTGTACCCCAGCAACGAGATGCAATATGGCTGTTTGGTCTCGCAATAGGATGCGAGTGCCATTACATAATGTAGTTCAATGTATTTAGTATCATAGAACTGTGTGCGTGAAAGGACAGTACAGTGGTAGCAAGTCAGTTAAAAGGAATTATCAACATTTATGAAAAATCATGAGAAATACATATGCAGCTGTGTAATGAGCGGGAACTGCATGGAACTGGCAAGATGATGGAGGGATGAGAATCAAATGAAGGGATGAGAATCAGAAGGACGGTAAAATAAGAGAAATAAACCCATACATACACTGGTGCACCTTTCCCCCTTTAGCAGTGCACCCACAGATGAACACGGAGCCAGGGGAGAGAGACAGAGAGAGACACATAGGTTAAGTACACACATCTAGACTGGATTTTCATGCATTCAATATATTTCATTATATTTTTAGACACCTTATCATTAGTAACATTCCTGCAGTTGTATTTTGTTCTACTTGCGCTGTTCAGTTTGAGTAGGCCTGCCAGTTTAAACCAATCTCCCTCTAGAGCTCAAACTGTTTAATCCCACTTTATGATGTCATCAGGTGATAATCTAGACATGCACCTCTGTACATTTTAAGTTTGCACTCCAACTCACAGCTAGCTAACCAATGTCTTTACTAGCAGGTATTGCTTTGTCCTCATTTGAAACCTTTCTGGTAGAGGGTGTTCATCTTCATTACTTAGAATGTTCCACAGTATGGCATTAAACTTGTGGCTCTCTCTCTCCATGGTGACAAGCAAAGGTTATAGGTTAGCTCTGTGGAGAAGCAACCCCACTCACAGTGAGAGTGCGCCTGTGATCAAATGAACTAGACGGATACTTTTAATGCCATACTGTGGAACATTTTAAGGAAAAAAATAACGTTCCCATGGAGACAAACCTCCCGCCAGAAAAATTACGCAGTCCCTGCCATCACATATTCTTTTACCATTGCATAGACTTTTATATGGTTATGGGTAATTTTTCTCAGTAAAATACACTGCAGTTAGCTTACATGCCATCAAATGAAACATGCTAATGCTACCATACTAATAAATAGTGCTAGCAAACATAAACTGCACACAAAAAAGTCTAAAGGCCTGACCTAAATTTTTCCCCTTGTATCTGAGCAAAAATTGTTTTCGCATCATTACAGATATATTGCATAAGTAGCTCGTGATGTCACATTAAGTCCGTATCCAATTTTAAAGCTTTTTCTAATAATCAGGAAGTGCACCATTAGGAAGCTAGTTGTTAGCATTACCATGGTGGCAATGATCTCTGAAAGTTGTGAAAAGCACTTTAGAACTCATTGCTGTGAATAATTATGCTCTGAATGCATAAGGTAAGTGAGGAATAACTTTGGACCACTGCAAACAGTTTAAAATGAACTAGTTCTGTTTTTCACATCTTTAAGACGGTGCCTTTAATCATGTGTTCTCTACTGCTGGAGGACAACTACCATTTTCCACAGCAAATTTGGAGAGAGAGAGAGGGCACGAAATGTCTGCTAAATATTTGGGACGATGTAATCAGTTGCTGGTAGGAAGTAAACAACACCAGGTCCTAGTTAAGCGTGAAACGTAATATGGCCGCACAGGAAAACTGAACTCCTCACATTCCATTAGGCTCCTGGGAGAAAAACGTGCCTGACCTGAGTGATTTGGACAATTAGGCAAATAGCTTTACCAGTTAACAAAAAAGGTTATTCTTGGATAAAATGCTCAATGTTGTTTTAGCTCGCTGCGGGAGGACAGCGGCGACAGTCACTACGGTTACATGCACAAAACTCCAACTATGTTTACTGTCTGATTATTAGGGCTGCAGCAAGTGATTTAACTTTTTTTTATAAGTCAACAATTGTTAATTTTGATCTGGAAAATGGTTTTATCCTTAAGATAGCATCAATATTTTTCAGGGATTCATTAAAAAATGTGGAAAACAGAGTTTGCAGTGATCCAAAGTTATTCCTTGCTTACCTTGCATTTTGGGCATCCTAATTATTCACCATGATGAGTTTATAAGCACTTTTCAATACTTTCAGAGACTGGTAATGCTAACAACAACTAGCATACATTATATCTGTACAGGGGTAATTTGTAAGTTCTCCAAGTCACTTTTGAAATATTTATTGGACTAGTCAACTTACATTTTTTTTGCGAAGTTCTAGTCCAATTTCTTGTCTCTACATGCAGGTTTTAAATTTAATCCCAAACTGAGGAACATACCAGGTAGAGTAATAACATCTCTGTAGAAGCAAGTAGGTGGCAGACCCTCCATTAGAAAAGTTACAGAGTCTTTTAATTTGTTTTTTTTGAATATAGGAGGACCAAAATAATGAAAAACAAGCTAGAGTGTATTGTTCAGAGTAGGTCAGTTCTCCCGTCTTTGCCCTGCATGTAAACAAAGTGAAGGGGCATGTCTGTCCTCACCGCCTGTCCATTGGCTTCATACAGGGGACACTTCTGCTTGATTTTGGCCAGCTCCATGTTGACCTGCTTGCTGACCACCGCCATGGGGTTTCCTCCTGGGTCCAGAGAAATAATATATGAGATTGGGTTAGGATGAACCGGTTTTGCAGTATGAAACATTGCCCTCTACAGGAGGATGTGCATATTGACAGACAGAAAATCAGTTCAAGTGTCAACCTTGCCTACAGTTACATCTATTACCCTATAAACTAAGACAATTGTTCTATAGTTTTACAGAAATTATGTAGACACAAGAAGCAAAATTTGGGTTAGTGTACCAAGGTTCTTTACCCTTTAATGGACTGAAAAGTCAATTTAAGGGTAGAATAGGTTTAACCACATTATAGTTGTTTCCCTTCTCATTTACCCTCTTGAAGTTGTGTTTGGAGTGATTCGGGCAGTGAACAATCTTTAATAGCTTATTTTCAAGACGCCATTATGGCAATCAACTCCTGTTTTCACCACTGGTACACACCCACTGTCCTGCACTGACTGCATTCATGTTTGTTTATTTTACATAACTTCTGGCAGCATTGTGTAGTCATTTTGGCAAAAAAAAAAAAAAATCCACTACTTGCTAGTGTGATCTGCAGCGATCCATCAGAGGTGATGACAACTACAAGGCTCTTTGTTGTGATGTTTACAGTTTTCCTTTTTTCCGAAACTGAACTTGCACCCTTTAGCGTCTCTGCTATTGAAGCACAAATTCAAATTTTTCACACCAAGTACCACCAAAGAAAAGATTTGCCTATAACAGGACTATTACAGGTCTAATCTAGGGGTAAACCAGGTCTAAAAGTGGACCACAAAATTTCCACTGTATTTCTAAAGAAATGATCCAAGGAAGGACAAAACGTTATTAAAATTAACTCTAAATTAGGCAAACCCAGAAAATGTCCAAGTACAACCAAAAGGAGCTCACGTACCGCCAGTGTAACACAGTTTGAATGCACTGTGACACTAATTAATGAACCATTTTATGAATGAAGCAGAGTTTGATATACAAAATCACTTGTTCCTCTCTTTTCAAAAATTGAACTGGCGTACTTCAGATTCAATACTATTGAAGTACAAACTGAAATGATTTCTTACCGAGCCCAGTGACCACCATGGCTCCCAGATCAGCCACATAGTTTCCCTTCCTGAATGTGGCCACTCTGCCTCCCACACGATCCTGGCATAAGAGACAGAATTTTGATTTTCTGTATATTCCTCTATAAAATACTCATAACGATAATAAAAAATTTCATTATAATAGTCTTGTTTGACTTCTTACTCTGGCCTCTAGGACAGTCACATCCATCCCAAAACTTTGGAGCTGTCTGGCTGCAGCGAGACCAGACACCCCTCCTCCAATCACAATCACCTTTCCAGTCTTTTTAGCTGTGGGGGAAAAAAAAAAAAATGTATAAAAAAGTTATGATTAAAAAAAGGGTATTCAAAAGTATATAAATTCAACTGAAATATTCAAATGTAGGTCAAAGACACGCTTGAATAATCAGGAGGTTTGCTGAAGTTGTAACTTGACCATTGTGTTACATTTCTATGGGGTACCAATTGCTAACATGTGACATATTTAGATCTCCATGTGACCTTTTATTGTTTTGAAAATGCTATATACAAAACATTAAAATGTTTAATTAGTTCCAGTTTTTAATGGTCCAAGTCCCCTGTCCCCTTTCTCTCCATGCAACCACTTCAGACATAACTTTGGTGAAGGAACAGTGTTATAACATGGTAGAAAGCGCCAAAAAGTTAGGTGTAGGTTATTTTAATAGTGAAATTATGAATAAAAGTCTGGTTAATGTAAACAAAGAGAAGCACCTTCATAAAGAACATGTATAAATGAAAGAAAGCACTATCCTGGTATGTTATTAATGATACTATAACATGTTTTTCAGGGAACTCACTTGGCAACGGCTTGACCCTTTTGTAAATGCCAAAGTTGATGAGTCCATGCCTTTCTAAGTAACTGTGTACCCTGTGGACCAATACTGCATCACCTGGAATCAGACACAAAAAACTTTAGATTTAACCAGATTTACTCCGTCAAATACACAACATGTCTAACTGTCTCACTGTTGTATGGAGCCTCGAGCTGCTGTGCCGTAGCCTCAAAGGTGAGTTGGATCTTCGGGTTGTCCAGCCACAGTTGAAGCTAGTGGAGATCAGAAAGTTAATAACAAAATGAAATGTCAAAACATCATTAAACTCATCCATGTGTGGTACAAGTGACTGACTGTGCGGTTGCGGATGTACAGGAAGACTTTCTGCGTCTGCTGGGGTCCGCTGATGATGTCCGGGAAGCAGGCGGCCTCCTGGGACGTCATGCGGTCATGGGGCAGGCGGCTCTGGAACGCAGCGCCTTCTACACCTGACCGGACAGGGAGCTTAGGAAAGGCTTGGGAGCGATTATGTATACCCCGTATTGGTATGAAAATATCCCAAGGACCCACTGGTTTCAACAACAGCATCACAGTAAAATTCTGAAGTTCAAAGCACATTTATAACTAAATCTGGATTATTTTTTTTGTTTAGTTCCCCCCCCCCATTAGTCACATTATATGTTTGGACTTGTATATAAGAAGAAACTGTATCAAGGTTGCAGTCAAAGACCCTTGAAGACAATTTGAAAAGATTTTTGGCTGATTTCAGTGCATTTGACAGTAAAATCATGGTAGAATAGATTTTCTTTTTTATATTTCAAATGCGAGAGAAATAAACCTCTACTTGTATTATGGAAATAAAATGGCTCTAATCATCAAAAACAACTATGTAATGTCTTCTTTAAAATACATTGTAAAAAAAAGGAAGCAGCCTTCATTTCAAACATCCTAGTCTAGGCCAGTGAATACTTGCCCCACTCACCAGACGGCTCCTCAGGTTCGCTGTCCTGCTCCTCCTCGGGAGGGGGCGGAGGGGGAGGCACCACCTGCTTCCTCTCCTTCTCTGCTTTGGCGTTCCTCTCCTCCTCAGAGTAGTACTCGTCCTCCGACAGATTGGCCAGGCTTTCATCCATCTCGCGGTACTCCACCTGCAATAGGAGGCACAATAAAAGCAACATTAAAACCAGCGATGTGGTGCTACAAGCGCCCCCTCCTTGGGACACTGTTACTGACCACTAAAGATCAGGGGCACGACATAGGAGCTGCACACAACAAAGTTGTCTTGTGTGTTGTGAAGCAGCAGTTGTGAAGCATAATCGCAAATCTTATATCTCATGAATAGTACTGTTGAAATAGTCACATAGGAGTAGCCTGGCTAAGAAAGACGCATTTTGTATACAGTCTGATATACAGCTGATCTCAGCATGGACCCCACCCTACAATGCAACCCCTGAATGGGACTAATAGCGCCGCAATAATGCTTGCCTATATTTGCAGTGATGTATGAAGGCATCATAACCATGCATAATGGTCAAGCAAAACTTCCTCACTCAGAACAATCAAGATGGTGTCCATCAGGTAGCTCACTCCTCTCAACTCTCTCTGTTTAAAATTGTATCCTCATAATATATAATATTTATTTGATAAGAATAGATAGATACAATCAGCATAGATTAACAAGTGCTAATCTGAAGGCACAGTGTCTTATTAGGGATGCACCGATCCAGCTTCTGCCAATACCCAATATTATTCTATAGCAGTGTAGGGATGGAAAATGGTACTTATTTCCTTAAAACACAGTTAACAGTTACACAACACAATTCGATCTCTTGTGTAATAAATTATTTACCCTTCAAATCACTATTGAACAGCTTTGTATTAATACAAGTTCAAACATTATCAGATAGTAAGAAACATTTTTGTAATTTTACATAGTAAAAGAAAGTTTCAGTTATGTCTAGCTGACAGAATTGCTTTCTTTTGCTATGGACCATACCTGGATGACTAAGGGATTACACAGACATTATCGGATGTTCTAGGCCAAAATCTGCATATATAATAATAATAATAATATCCCATAATTTCCAACCTGTATTTTGGCTGATCCCATTTTATTGAAACAATATCCGATAGAGCTAATTTTTCAGTATCAACCCGATATTTACTTCCAGTATCGGTATCGGTGCATCCCTGGTGTCTAGGCTAATTTATAACCCCTAGACGTGATACTAGTGAAATGACTAAAGAAAATTGAAATCATGCCGTTACTTGTCTGATTGGCTTACTCCATGTACGTTATCCCACCTGTGGAAAAAACAAACTGAAGAACAGCATTTCATAGGAGGGCGGAACAGGTAAAAGATGTATCATATTAACAACTTGCAATGATCAAACAAAAAATTCAATGAATAAGGGAATTAGCTGTTTAATTCATTGTTATCAAAAGTATAAAAAATACCAATCAATACCAAAACTAGTATCAAAACTAGATACTTATTTGAGCATGTATAAATACTAAAAAAAAAATCACAGAACAGAAATTAACCTTTCCTGAATAGCTTTAGAATTATCTTGAGCTGTATCAGAGCAAGTACAAGACCAAATAAACCACATTATTGCCCATGGACCTCTATGGAAACTACCTGGACGACTGAGGAATTACACAGATATAAGGCTACATGGTAATATGTACTAAGTACTACCATTTAACGTTGTAAATCACACCAAATCTATTGTCTAAAGAAAGAGTGTTTTTATTATCATTTTAGTATCGGATTGGGTATTGTCCTTCCTCTCCCTGACTGTAGGGGCAGTAGAAACCTAAAATGTTTACTTTTGCTCGCTTCCGTCGGCTGGTTCTGCGGACTTCGGCGGCCTCGAGGTCCGCCGCACTGGGCCCCCCCTGGTGAGCTCCAGAGGGGGGCGCTCCGGGCTCTCCGCTGGGGGAAGAGCGTTCCTTCTTCTTGACCTCCATGAGCCCGGCAGAGGAGGCGGAGGTCCCGGTCTGTGCGTCTGAAGTGGGGACTCGCTCGGTTCCAGATGCCCCAGCAGAGGAGGAAGAGGAGGAGGAAGAGGAGCCCGCATCAGACTTTTTGCTAGAAAGCATAATGGAGGATGTTGGAGGCCTCTCCTGAAAAATATAAAATGAACCATTTAAGACAGATCACACGTTATTTTCAACTGTAAGATGAAAGAAAAATGAAGTTAGAAAATCATACTAAAAGAAAAATCCCTTGGAATACTATGAGATGACTATGGGCTAATGATGCCTGTGCAAGACAAATGCAAGATCTACAACAAATGTACACCTTTAAGAACAGCTAGTAAAACTGTAACATCTATTTATTTAAATGGGAGGATACATCAAATTTTTATTTTTATACATTTCACAAACATTACCCATTTGTGTTCCCCAGATGTGAAAAACATTCAAATCAAACAACTAGAGTGAGTTGTTATAATTTGATGTTTTGGTTCTCATGATGACTATTCAGTAAAAAAGCACAATGAGCCTCATACGAGTCTCTCATTTGGGTTGCCAGTTCCAATGATGGAATCCAGTTGGTTTAAACCTAAAAGGCCTCTCTGATCTGAATCATCACTATCTAAACCCCATTACCTGCAGCCAATCTGTGCACTAGCCTGTGCAGCACAGGCTAGTGCAGCCTGTGCAGCTCAGTGAGTGAATTCTGGAGGTTCTGAGCTTTCACATAAGCACAGCCTGTCCATATACTGAGAATGAGAAAAACTTGTATGCATCCTCTATCTACAGGTTAAGGCTCTGGCAACACAGGTTCAGTTGTGATTGTAGTTTATTTGTTACCAGTAAGGCAGTCTATATACCCTCCATTTAATGTATTGATGCTTCATGATGAGCGTATCTATCTTGAGAAAGTGATTTAAGAAGTTGTTGAATGAAGAATTTAAGTATGTTTATAATAAGTAGCTAGGTAAAAACATAATTAAAAACTAAATAAATTTCATCATGCAAATATTTCAACATTCATTTAGTTAGCAACAAAACGTAGAAACGTTGAATATAACGTAAACATTTAAGAATTCAAATCAAACCAATAGGCACAATCTGCTCTTATTTATTCTGAGAAAGATCTACTAACACTGGACACCAAACCGTGCATGAGTGTTTAATGTTCATGACTTAATGAAATGACTGCTGCATGGTAAAGTAACCTGGTTTTTACCCATTTCTCCGTGCACCGTGTAATATCCATTCAAAAGCTAAGAAACGAAGACAGAACCACAACAGGGATTACCAACAACACCTATATTATATGCACAAAACGCAAAAAGACACAAATTACTCTCATTATTACACCAGTCACATGCAGACCATTCAAGTAAAGTATATGAATGGAAGCTCCATAGCAAGTAGTCACATCATGTTAGCATTTTAGCAGCAAACCGGTGTAGCTTTAAGAAATCAAAACGATAAATAAAAGCAAAAATAATGTCTAAACCTTAATCATATACAAACTATTTTCAGCTATAAAGGTTGATTGTTTTGTGCTACCGTGTTAGCTTCGGTTTGGTTACTTGTTTTGAACGCGCTAAGCTAAACGAGCTAACAATGCTAACAATGAGCTCCAGTTTAGCAGAACAGCAGGAGCAGGTGCGATCTGGAAAACGGACTATTTTTCTACGCCAAAGATGGATTTATACGTAAAATACGGGTGTGACTACACGATAGACATCAGTACATAAACATCTCTTAAACGGATTGTGCACTAATAAAGGTGAAAGATGACTTTGTTACCTCTTTGTGCCTCGCAGATGTCAATACAAAGACGGCGCAGTTACGAGACCCCGGAATGAATGAACTCTGCGCCTATTGGTTAAAAGGAACGAGTTGTACGTAAGCACGCTGCGCAGGGATTGGTTGGATTTGGGGAAAAGGGGTGTTTCCAGGCAGATTTTGGTCTGGTCAATACAATAAAATAAAAAAAATTGGTAAATGAATATATTGTTTTACAGAAATTAGATTCAAATTCTTGGTTACGAAAAAAATAAAATAAAATAAAAAAATAATTATAGTTTATTTATTTAATTTTAATTCCATGTTGTGTGACACATAAATTATGATTTATTTATTTAACAAATATGAATATAATAAGAAGAAACACACAATATTAGGGGGGATACAAGGCTACGAAACCTAAACCTAAACTATATGAGATGGTCTGAAAGATGTACTTAATTTAGCCTAATAGGCCTACTTTCTTTGGTGATGTAAAACCCGTGCTATAAAAGTAGGTCTATCATTTGTGGGCATCAATTTACAGATACATGTAATATATATGTATTCAATTTAACTTACTTGAACCATAGTTGATCTACTTTCACTGAAAGCTTTAGCGCATATTCTGCAGGTGTTGTATATTTGTATATTGCATATTTGTTATATAGTTGTATATTTTGTAAATATTCAGTCAAATATATTCAACAACACAAAACAACACGTTTCTCATTGGTCCGTTGCTGCATGATGACGTAGGCAGAACACGCTCGCGCACAGAACCGGTTGAGCAGGGCGCGTGGCTGCTGCAGGGCGTGGAGAGTACACAGGTAAACTCAAGGCGCTCCAACCCTCGCACTATCATCAGGGAAGTCTCTAGATTTATCCACTGCTACTACTGTTTTAGCCCTCTGCACGTAAGTAGATTTTACAATGAAAAGGCCTATCCGTTGATTTTTGCTGTTAAATGTGGCCCAATCCCTCTTATGTAGGTTCGGTGAGCTGCTGTTTGTTTGAGGTAACATTGTTGATCGCCAGTCAAATTGGATGAGGTGTCGTGTATAGGTTTGCCATCAACATCAGGAAGTAGGTCTATGGGTTTCGAATATAGGTTTTGAAGTAGTCTAAATTTTGAATGGTTGAATGTTTCTCTCTCATGAGGACTTTATGGATCTGGAATGCTCAAGTTTAATATTTTTTTAGCCCATAGAACTGGTTGCTTACTGTCTTAGACATAGCCTGTTAATCAGATGACTTTCACTCCTGGTTTGGAGAAGCAGTTACATTAAGATCAGATTAAGATCACAGGACATTAAAAACTAGAACATTAAAATTAGAATGTGAATCTTTTACAGAGTAATGTACTGGATCCTAACTTTGTACTGCTTTGAGATAGACTGACAGCCTATTTACGTAAAATGAAATGTAGTCGTGTGTGATGATGCCTATGAGGGTAGATTTGGTTAAAGGCCCACCATATATATACATTCCCTTGGATTGCACTTTGAATTGGAAAAAATATCAAGTTTTATTAGATCTAATGCTATTAGACAAAAACGTGAATAGACTGTGCTTTTCTGTGTGGAGTCTGCATGTTTTTCCTGTGTATAGGTGGGTTTCCTCCAGGCACTCAGGTTTCCCTCATCAACCAAAAACATGCACAATAGGTTGTCCAGACTCCCTAGGGAAGTGTTTCCGACCATGTCCCACTGGGAGGAGGCCCTGAGGAAGACCCAGGACACGCTGGAGGGGCTATGTCTCTTGGCAGGCCTGGGAATGCCTTGGGGTGAGGGAGTCCCTGCTTAGAATGCTGCTCCCATGACCCAGTCCCGGATAAGTCAAAGAAAATGGATGGATAGTCCAGACCAAGACAAGTTCAATTCATTTAAACCAAATTTTGGTCTGAAAATAGAATCTGCTAGAATACATTATTGGAAGACCAAATGAACCTCATTGGACAAGACTAGCTCAAGATCTGGAGATATGTGTCCAGACGTCAGATCACTGCTCCTGACAGGTCGCCCCAGTGGCACTGAAGTGAATGAATTTCTCTTACGAGGAATTAATAAAGTAGGGCTAAACCCTTTGAGAAAAAAAAAAAAAATGAAATTTTTCTGACAAGCATTGTGATTATGATTATATTTAATAATAGCATTCTGTTCAAAGTTCACAGTTTAAACATGTCCAAAAGAAGTGACAAAAAGACTGAAAAATGAACTGACAAACTAATATAAGGATCACATTTCAGAACATGTTTGTACAAATATAAGATACACGGTTATGAGTTTTTATGCAGAATACGACACAAGATTTTGTTTACATCAAAAACTGCAGCCTTTATAATTTGCTAATTGTGTCCATTCAACTTGCAAGTTCAATGTAGGATGCGATCTTACAGTTTGAAAAAATTACAACTGAACCTGTGTAGCCAGTGGCTTAACCTGCAGATAGAGACACATATACGCTTTTTAAATTTAGGCCATGCCTTATGTGAAAGCTCAGAACCTCCAATATGGTGTGTTAAAAATAACTGATTAAAGATTGCTCAAACATACACAAATCACTCCAAGTACAGCTTTGAGAGGATAGATGAGAAGAGGAAACAAGTCTACCATGCTTAAAGGCTCTAAAAAGTAAAATTTGCATTATAGGTCTGCTTTCAGAGTAAAAGAAAACTTATAATAGACTTAATAAAACAAACAAACTCCCCTGTATCTCCACAGAGCAGGGACCATGAATAAGAAGGAGAAACCGGAGGCAGAGAACCGCCCAGACAACACTGCGTTCACGCAGCAGAGACTTCCAGCATGGCAACCCATGCTATCAGCGGGGATTGTCATCCCCCTCTTCCTCATCATTGGCCTGATCTTCATTGGCATTGGGGTGGCTTTGTTTGTCACATCCAGGGACCTGCAGGTTCTGGAGGTATGAGAGCTATTAGGATACATTACAGTGTAAAGGTTATTGTGAAAGAAACAGTTTAGATGGAAATGTGATATACTGAATTTGCTTATCCATGCTGTACATTACTACAGATATTATGTGATCAGCATTATAACTTAGGATTTATGACTGAAAACAGTGATTTTTAGGTTGGCCTGTATTATGTTCCTGAATGGAGTAGGCTCTGTGTACTCTGTGTAACTTTAAATCAAGTGGTAGTGAAAATAGTGACAAGAATGTATATTTTCAAGTTTAAGCAAAAACATTGGTGAAAAAATGTAAAAGGCTACTGACGAGAATACATTCTGATAGATTCCAACAGTATGAAATTAGACAAAATCCAAACTAAATCATCACTGATGTTGTAAGAACAGCAAATATTCAAATCCTGGACTATTGTCAAAACAGACCTTTTGTCACTAGATTAAGCAGTGTGTTGTCAAAGCATGGATAGCTTTGGAGAAGGCAAAATGTGTTCTTGACAAAATATGGAATTATATATAATGTGGAATAACATAAATATAAAGCATAAAGCTACAATATGTAACTTTCTGGAGGTGGCACGTCACCCGCATGATTCCATGGAAATAGAAAGTTAAAACCGTAGTTTGCAACATTCTTAATGGTGTGGAATACGATAGCTAAGGGCACAAACAAACAATATGGAAACAAGCAGGAGGAGGAGTTAGGTTTGTGCAGATGCAAGCACACTCACAGTGAGGACACATTTGGTGCAATAAACAGAATAAAAAAAATACTATGCCTTTATTTGAGTGTGTTTTTTGACTAAAAGGTAAAATGCTGTGACTTTAAAATATCCATTGAACACACTATATTCTAATAAAGAAAATGCGTATTTTGGGCAAATATATATTTACTTAGATATGTTAGTGTCATAGAAAATCTTGAATTTGGGTATTCAAATTGAACTAAAAGCAATAGATTGTATATGTTGAAACCTGCACAAACTGACTTTTAACAACACCATCTCCCTGACCTGTATATCAGCAGGGCTATAACTGAGAACAGGTGTCACGCTCTGGTGTCAGACCTGCCCCTGTAAAGGATACTACCATTGTGCTCCTATTGTCCTGGCTCTGAGCTGTCAGACGTGAGGTGTGAGGTGTGCGCCTACAGTACAGCACAGTTTTAATATTTCATGTGTGCCGTTTCCACGTCAGATGGACTACACCGGGATGGAGCAAAACTCGCCCTGCTTCTCCTGCTCAGATCCAGACCAAAAAAACTGCAAGTGCACCCTGGACTTCAACCTGGACAAGCTCTTCGAGGTTGGTGTTAAAAGCAGGTTCTTTTCAAAATACGCATTGCAGTTTGTCTGGTATTTTGTGATATTTGTAATACACACGAGTCAAGCAGATGAATGCCTTTAACATGGCTATGACAGCAACCAAACACCTTTTGATGAAGTGTGGTAGTCAGTGTTCATCCTGCTAATGAAACTACTGCACAGTGCATTAGGTTTGTTGAGTTGCTGTGTACAGTTTTGTATCATGTTTTTGTAGTTGTATGGAGAATTGTCATGTGGGAGCATGGATGATGTAGGCTTATGGGCTGAGAACTGCACAGAATCTTACAGCTAATCGTAAGAAGGGTTTAAATAGAGCTCAGGAGAGAACGCTAAAATACTCAAACATGCATGAATGATATCAAAAACTTCTTCAAGCATGTTTTTGATGAGGGAACAACATTATAACATGGTAGAAAACTCTGAAATATTTTTCCATAATAACCCCTCTTTATTCTGCCTTTTTTACAAATAAATACGAAAAAATACCATATCTACTGAAGAATCAGCCACTGATTAAGAAAATAAAATTAGAGAACGAATTAAGTACAGAGCAGTGGCCTTTTAAACCGTGAGGGTAAACAACTATAACATGGATAAAAGCTGAAAAGTTGATTTTGCAGATTAGGTCTGCTTTAAATTTTTGTAACCTGTCCATCACAAACTGACATTTGAGCACTCCTGCCTCCCATACAGGACAACACATGATTATACGTGCATCAAGCCAAATCCTCTGAGTGAGCTAATGATGAGGGAAAAGTAATTTATTACTAGTCATTTTCATGTAGTATCTGTTTTTGTCTCCACAGGGCCCAGTCTTCTTTTATTATGCCCTGACCAACTACTTCCAGAATCAGAGGAGCTATGGCGTGTCCAAAGACGACTATCAGCTGTCTGGAGACTTGGATAATTTTAAGGTAGTGATGTTGTACATTCAAGTAGGACCGAAGAGTAAAGATTCACTATTGAAACTTTGCTGCAACATCATGGTGGGGATGTTCTACATGTATGCCTGTGGTGAAATGTCAACTGTTACAATGCACACATTAGCAAACATTGTCAAAAAAGTTTAAGATAGTTCTTTAAACTCAAGAAACATACAAAATGGATTTAAACAACGCATTGGTTGGTCAGGTCGTGGTAAATTAAAGCTTAGATTAAAGTCTTATTTGAGTAACAGCGTTTCAGACAGAACAGTGCCTCCAGTATGCATCACACCTCCAGGGAATGTTGATGGCATCAGCTGCAAAGTATCAATATATGTTTTCCGGTTTTCCTGGAATGTTCCACAGTATGGTGTAAAGCTGTCCTCTATCTGTGGAACATTCCTGACAATTCAACATCTCCATGGAGAAGGTTCCAGACCAGTGCATAATTTGTAAAAAGTGGCTTTGGGACTGGTGTCCATACAAGGTCAAAACTTGACCAGAATGCACATAGGGGTGAGCATTCATCTTATTCCAGAAGTTATCGTGGGCGCTGCCATTACTATTCATATTGTAGTATTCTGCATGTGGCTGCCAGTCTTGGCAGTAAATAAGTTCTATATGACTACAAAGCTGTTTTAAAGCCTCCCAGAGAATCGGTGCATTGTTGACTTGTTGTTGCATATAAACATTGTTACATTTGACACAAATCAACCTACTTTATAACAGATTTTAGCGGCAAAATATTTCCCAAATTCTCCATTGAAATGAATGGAATTCCCACTTAACTGGAAGTGCCACCACAAAGAAAGAAAGCGCAGTTTAGTCAGAAGAAGGTCAAAAAGCTCTCAGAAATGCCAAAATACAACAGTCGGCTGTTTTGCTCAATTCTAAACCACATAAAAGGCCATTTTATTTGTCGGAGTGCGTTTTTATACATGTGTTGCACCTGGATGTTCATTCATTCTGACTCAAGTCTCAGCGGCACCTGCCACTTTAACCACTCTGTCCAGATGCCCTCGCAGGCATTCGCTCCCCGCTTCCCTTGCCTGCGTCCTTATTAGCTCAGTTTAACTCTGCTACAGTTTGGAATAGATCTAGTTTAGAAGTTGAGCAATGTAGCATTGTAAACAGCCTTGTGTGAATGAGCAGTCTGACGGATGCCCTCCCACGTGGTCACTCCCCGACCCTGCGTCAGCGCAGCCCTCCCTTCTTTTGCTCCTGGTATCAACTCAATCTGACACTGATCTACAGTAATTGGAACAAAATGCTGTACAAAAGCTACTCATTCAAAGCTGTTCATACCATAGCCTAAAGCATGTGACTTTCCTCACATACTCGTCTGCCTTCTCTGTCATCAAAGGACATTTAATATTGTGAACAAATGAGTCCCATTTTGCCGCTTTGGGACAGTGGCGTGGCTTCAGGCTGTGGGACGGCTCAGGGCTGTGAGAATGGAGGAGATGAGATGTAGCCTGACTCACAAAAATGTGAGTTTATTTTGTCTAAAACACTAACGTCTGTGTTTATATTATACAAGACCATAAACTTAAAAGTTTAACTCCAGTCTAGTTACCAGATCAACAGTTGGCAGAACGCTCTCTGACAGTTGCCAGGTCCTCTCCACCTAAAACCTCACATAGTGCCCCATAGTATTTTAGTGTTGTATTTGAGATTAGATTTGCAATTGTTGTACCTGATTTTTACCATCTTAAAAACATGACAAAACATTTTAAACAGTTTGCAGTGGTTCAAAGTTATTCCTCATAGAATATACAATACAATATAGCTGTACTTGACACATTTTGCTTAAATACATGGAAAAAACTGACAGCGTTTGATACACAATACACAGAGGATGTTGTATTTCCTAAATAAATGCAGACCATTCAAATTCCAAGTGAGATTCAACTTGTAGCCCTAATGTAAAAAACAATATCACATAGGCTTCATCAAAACATTTGGAAAATAATCTTGCCCCCTGACATTTGTATCCAATTATATTTTTGTTCTTCTGTCAACAGGATCCAGATTCAACTTGTTCTCCATACCGATATGACTCTAACAACAATCCCATTGTACCCTGCGGCTCATTAGCAAACAGCATGTTCAATGGTGAGAGCACTTGAAGAACACATGAAGACCACGTGAAGGTTGTGTGCATGTTTGGACTCTACACGTTACATATGTACTCTGTCCTCAGATACATTTAAACTTTATCAGCTGGTGGCCGGGACTAAAAAGGAGGTGCCTTTGGATGGAAAAGGGATCGCCTGGTGGACCGACTACAACATCAAGTACAGGAACCCATCTGTGACTCCACTCAAGAACGCCTTCAACGGTAACACAGGACAGACTATGCTTCTGCAGGACACTGTTTACCCAGAACAAGATTAATCCTAGTGATATTTCTGAGTTCACTCTCTCTCAAGAATATATCTAGAACTGCTCCCACTGTTGCATTTGAGACCATAAGCGGTTTTCACAGTTGCTAAAAATAGATTGTGACATCACATCGCAAAACATTATGGGATTGCCCTTTAGACAAACAAACCCTACAGCAAAGCCATGTGTCGGTTTGTCTAAAGGTTGTGACATCATCTGTAAAGTAATCCATTGGATCAATCACAGAGCAGCACTGTGGCTCTGAATGTTCTGTTTTTCCGGATTGCTTTTAACTGGAGTAATCTCACAATAAGTAGAACTCTGTGAATATAGACATACATATGAAACACACATCAATGTGGCTTCTGGGTTAGAGGCTTTACAGTATATATTATTCATTCACTCCACACTCAGTAGTGGTAAGCTATACTGTAGCCAGAGCTGCCGTGGTGTAGACTGTGAGGTTGCCAATCTGTGCCATCAGCCCCTCCGATCTCCATCAACATACACACCACACTGATACAAGGCAAGGTGGGCGAAGTGCCTTGCCCAATAAGTTTCCTCTACAGTCACTACTGCCCCACTGTGGCATCTGATATTCCCATCTAACCAAGTACTAACCAGGCCCAGCCCTGCTTAACTTCAGAGAATCAGATATGTTAAGGCTTTCTCAAGGTTGTATGATGTACTGTTGTAATCTATAGCTTTTGACTGATACTTAGTTTGTTTCTTACCAAACATGAATCATAATATATCTAAAGTACAATAAGGGTGCGTTTACACTTGCACACTGACCACATCTAAACTAGGACTAAACCTGAACTAAACCTAAAAGTTAGACCAGGACTAAGCCAATACTAGAACAAAACCAAACTAAGTCTATATTAGGACTAAACCAGGACCATATTATTCAAGTGTGAACGCACCTTTTAAATTACAGTTAAAAAGCACTTTTAGATTAGATCTGCACACACCTAAAATGTACAAACAAATATAAACTACAGGGTTAGCAGTTTTTATGTAGAATAAGGATATTTTGTTGTATGTGGAGGAAATAATGGTACTTTTCCTTGCAGGTACTGTGAAGCCCCTGTTCTGGCCCAGGCCTGCATACGAGCTGGACCCCACCGACCCGGCCAACAACGGCTTCATCAATCAAGACTTCCTGGTGTGGATGAGACGCGCCGCCCTGCCCAACTTCAGGAAGCTCTACCGGCGAATTACTGAGGGGGACTACAGCACGGGGCTGCCCGAGGGGAACTACTCTCTGGAGATCAGCTACAGTATCCTTTTAGTTTATTTATGTTTATAAAGAGGGAGCAGAGGAGAGGGTCAGACGGAGCAGAGGATGCAGAGGAGAGGGTCAGGATTATTCTATGGATTCTACATTCTTTAATTGGCTGCATAGTTTTGAAGGCAATCCACCCACATATTGGTTGAAGCAGTTTTTCCTCTGAAGAAGCAGGCAAATCCTCTGCTGTATAAGGAAATAAGCCCATCAAATCCTCTGTCACGTGATGTTTTCATAGTGAAATGAGATGGAAAAAACAACCTTATTTCAGTGGTACATTTACATGGCCAGTAAATATCTGATCACTACAACAATGAGAGAGTCCAGTAATTAGGTCAGATTGTTAGGGTGTGTTTACATGCACACATCTTTTTAAACCAACCACTCAGCTGCAGAGGCTGCACTAGCATTGATTCATGATTGGCTGCAAGTGCTGGGGTTTATATAGTGACCATTTAGATCAGAGAGGCATTTTAGGTTTAAACCAACTGGATTCCAGCATTGAATTTGGCAACACAAATGAAAGACTTTCTTATTGGATAATCTTCTTGAGAACCAAAACTCCAAATTAGACACCTTGACCAAAAATCTTACATATGGTTGCTTTTAATCAGTGTATTTTGAGAGTAACTTTTATGTGCAAGTCGATGCGTTTAGAATAACTCTTTCAATCTTGAACATTTAAAGGAATCAGATTACTTGCATCAGACATAATTATTTACATGACATTTTAATAATCTGATTTTTCATGTACTGATGTGTGCTTGAGTCCATAACCCTGCACCCAGACTACCCAGTTCTGAACTTTGACGGGAGGAAGAAGGTGGTCTTCACTAACGTCTCATGGATGGGGGGCAAAAATGAGTTCCTGGGTATCGCTTACCTGGTGATCGGCTCTCTGTGTATTGTCATGTCCGTGGTCATGCTTATCGTCTATGCTAAGTTCAAGTTTCCCGAAGAAGATTAGAAGTTTAAACTGCCAATGCACTCCCGGAATAAAGCCATAGCGCATATAATTTTTATAATTATAATTTTTTTTTTTTTTTTTTTTTTTTTAAGGATTCACATATCAGCCTAAAAATAATTTGTCAATATAAGTAAGGAATGAGTGACTTGAATTCAGAATGTAAATGCATATAACAGGATTTTATATTCTCTAATGTTGGCTTAACAGGTATTATGGTGGGATAATACCTGTTGTTAATAGAAATTATTGTTTTACACAAATCAAGAAGCAATTTGAAAAATATGTTGAAAATTACAGGAAGTAGAAAGTTCTAAAATCTATTCATGCCATGTCTAGGGAAAATTCTATCCAAAACATACTCACACTTTACACAAAAGAAACACATTGTTTTTAATACTTTAAACATTATTTCAACAATTTATATATTATTTATTATTTTTATTTGTCATATAATAATTTCTGTGTAGCAGAGTTTTGTCCAGGTGTACAATATGGTTGCTAGGTAACAGAAGATTTATTATTCCTCAGTGTGTTGATTGATTTCTAATGAGAACGTAGCATCAATCACCACCTAGAAACTACCAAACTGGGGAAAAAAGTGAAAGTTAGTGCTAAATCTTAAATATAAAAGCTTAACTGTGTTTTAGTAAAAGGAGTACCCTAACCTGTCATTGATACTTTAAGTCATGACTTGAGAAATTTTGAACTATTTTAGAGATTGTTTTTTGCAGATTTATTAGGTATTTGTCTTCATTCATGCTTCAAGCTAAAATAGTCAGTAATGTTTTACCATTTAGGATAAATCAATATTTTGAAACCAGCTAGAAACACATTGAATAATGTCAAATGTCAAGATAAATAATTGAATTTATTATTATTTTTTTTGTAATTACTGAATGCTTGATACAGAAATCTCAGATGCTTCAGGTTTAAGCCATTTTGTTTGTGAAAATGTGAAATATATAAAATGAATAGGCTACCAGGTGAATATTTGTGCAGGCTCTTTCTCAGGATCCACCGTGCCCTTTTGTGCCACAGGATGCAGCCATGACAGGATCTGTGTGTAAATGATGTACATGTGTATAGCTCAGGGATATTGAATTGGTGTTAAATGATTGTGTCATTTTATTCTCTATTTATTCAATAAAAGAGTGTGGAAAGTACAGCGTGTCTTTATAGTGTTCTTCTGGGTTTTTGTTTTTTTTTGTGCAGTGGGGGGTTGTGAGGGCCAGTGTACTGGGGCCAAAATTATTTCAAGATATTTTTTGAGCATGACAATGGATTAATTTATTCTGTGGCACAGATCCAAAGTCTTGTGTGATTGCATGAGTTTGCAGATGGACATACTTCACAGCTGCCCATGCATAAGACAGCCCCAACACCAGAGGGAGCCAGAATCTAAAACAACAACTGCACACACCAAAGGCTCTCTCACTTTTAACAAGACCATATTACAGTAAATTAAGTTGGTGATGGGCTATAGATGTAAAAGCAGACTTAATTTGTATTTGCTGATAATCACTGTAATTATATGAATGGCCATAAACCTAATACAGACTAAAGGAAACCAGAAAACTCAGATTCTGAAGATGATGGCACAGGTGTACAGCCTCTCCTGAGCAAGAGTACAGCACAGACATATGGAGACTGAGCTCAGATGATACATAAGTTCTGTTACTGCAGAAAAGTGCTGTGTTGGAGACCACTCCCTTCCTCCCTCTGGCCGTCACACATGCAGCAGTGCAGAAAAAAGATTGGCCGAAATGCATTATAGGTATTGTAGTTCTTTGGACAGTTGAACGCATTGTTCTTGTTTCTTCTAAAACTACGCTGCCCATAATCCTGTGCGCGCATAAACGAGCGTGTTCCGTTGCGGCGCTTTGACAGCGGCAGTCTGTCTCTGAGCTCAGAGACGGCACCGCCTCAGCTTTCTTTGTTCTGTCACTACAACCACAAACCCCCGACTCCAGGACCTGTTTCAACATGTCTGACGGCGGAGGGACGGAGGAGAACTCCGGCACTATGGAGGTGTCCACGGCCCAGACCGTGGCGGACATCTCGGTGCTGCAGAAACACATCCGTAAACTGGTCCCGCTGCTGCTGGAAGATGGCGGCGAGGCCCCGTCCTCCCTGGAGAGCGCCCTAGAGGAGAAGAGCTCCGTGGAGCAGATGAGGAAGTTTCTCGCAGACCCGCAGATCCACACCATCCTGGTGGAGAGGAGCTGTCTCAAAGGTTTGTCCCGTTTTGTCCCTGTTTGTCCTCTGCGGAGGCGTGTTGGTTCTGCCCTTACACCGCTATGACCCACATATGTAAAGCCCATGACATGAACAGTTGATGGTTTATTATTAACCCACTGGAGCACGCGCCTGATGAAAACTATGATAATGTTACAAAGGGTTTATCAAGATGATTCTTTATAAAACCTGCTGACGCACTGTGCCACGCCCGCGGGTTTACAGCAGTAAAGTGCACAGAGGATGAGCATGGAGCTGTCTGATGTGCACAGAGGATGAGCATGGAGCTGTCTGATGTGCACAGAGGATGAGCATGGAGCTGTCTGATGTGCACAGAGGATGAGCATGGAGCTGTCTGATGTGCACAGAGGATGAGCATGGAGCTGTCTGATGTGCACAGAGGATGAGCATGGAGCTGTCTGATGTGCTCCTCCTGAGGCGGGCTCAACTGCACCCTATAACCTACTACAGACTTAAAGGGCCAGTATTACGCCATTTTCTCAGCTATATTATAATGTTTTCCTCATCAAAATATACCTGGAGTTGAGTTTTGTTTCTTTCACACATGTTTAACACACAAGCCCTGCATATTTGGGCTGTGTTCTTCTCTCAGATGGAAAACTCTGTGTTTCACCTTGTGGTGTCATATTGTAATTCAAGATTCTACTGAAACTGTATGGAGTTTTAAAACACAGTGGAGCATTCACTGTAGAAGGTTGAATTATGAACATGACTCATTATACACAAACAAAGTACTTAAGTGTTGCAATCTTTATTGCAGTTCATATTTTGAAACAATATTTTACATTTAGAATACTTTTTGTGAATAATTCTGCTTTATGGTTTGGTTTCAGTATTATTGTTTATCGTCTAAATTTACTTCAGCAGTATATCGAACTTATCAGACTATTAATAAAGGATTACTCGAGCATGTGTGAATGAAACAACTCCAGGTGTGTTTTCAAGAAGGTAACAACACTATAATATGGCTTAAATCTCACAAGAGTCAATTTTGTGTACTATAGGAACTTTAAATACTTGCATTTAAATACTCATAGCATGTACTCATGTTCTTTAATCTTGGATAATCTCTTGGCTAACAAAGATCTTTTTTGCACTTCTAAACACCTTTAGCTCACTGAGTCATGTGGGTTGCCTTGTTTCAATAGACCCATTCTCCTCCGTTCCCCTCGGGTCACTTTATCTCCACTGTAGCGGGAGGCCGTCTTGTTTTACCCGCTTTGGCTCCACACATGATGCTCCGGTGGCTCTGTGCTCTGGGTCAGTCTTGGCTCAGGTCTGGAGCTTTGGGCTCTAAAATAGCACAACAGTACACAGTAGATACAGCGACATCTGCTGTTGTGTTATGTGAACCGTGACTTGTGTTGTCTTAATGGGTGTGGTGCAATGTGACTAGACCAGGACAGAATGCAGATCAACGATTACAAAGAGTAATGATGTTATTATAAGGCTGTTAACTTGAGTGCATTAAAAACTGAACCCTTGTTGTTTTTTTTCCACAGAGGATGTTGGAGATGAAGGAGAGGAGGAGAGGGAGAGCATCAACTACAACGTCAGCATTGACATCCACTATGGAATCAAGTCCAACAGGTATTTAATTTGACCTTCTAAATGACAGAAATCCAGATTGGTCCTCATTTCACCAGCTGAGCCGTGCACCTTTGCCAAAATCTTGCACATAATTGAAAACCAATAAAGAAAACATATTATGCCCTTTTTTAGGTATTTAGGATTTGAAATTTTGTTCATTGTAAACTGCAGTATCGATCCAAAAAAGCTTCATAATAGAAACAGTCCACTGACCTGTTCAAAACTGCAGAACTTTATTCATGTTTTTTCACTGTTGAAAAATGTATGTGTAACCATTTTGAATCCTACATGTTTAAAATGATCCTAACTAAGTATAGAAAAGTAGACAGGGATAGGGCGTAGATGAACAGACATTTTTCGAATGCCCAAGCCTTGAATGCAAGAGGATACCGAGTTACTGAAACATGATTACTAAAACTAAAGAATTGTTTATAAATAAATGATCAGAAGACCAAATGAGCCTTGTTGAACTATGATTATCAGTCAATCACAAAACTTTATAAAGGTGTGTGACTCTGGAATCATATCCTGCTTTCGCGATAGACAAGCAGATTGACCAATTAGAGAAAGTTATACAAAATTATACATTTTGTTCTGATAAAGGTTTGCTGTTCTTTATGGTCCGATTCCAGTTCCTTCTGCATTCAAATGGAATGTAGAAGACTCGTTGGTCACGCGACAAACGTACACAAATCAATCAATTGAAAAAGAACTTTGACTTGGCTCATGATGAGGTAACACATTTATAACATGGTTAAAACCTCCTCAGAGTCTACTTTATGTATTATGTCCACCTTAAGAATTCGTACAGTAGGTTTGGCACTACCTTGCTGCAGGTGGTTATAATCTCTCTTGTGTCTCCTTTAGCCTGGCCCTGATCAAACGCACAGCGGTGGTGGATGCAGACAAACCCATCTCCACCCAGGTCAGAGTACTGACCCTGAGTGAAGACTCTCCCTATGAGACCCTGCACTCCTTCATCAGCAATGCAGTCGCTCCCTTCTTCAAGTCCTACATCCGCGAGTCTGGGAAGGCCGACAGGTAAAGGGTTTCCAGATGGTATCTAAGAACGTTCAGTCATGTAATGGAGTACAACACCAATCAGGTTATACATTATTTTTGCTTCAACCTTGAAGCTTGGGAAATGCTTTGGAATTCATTGGGAAAAATGCATGTTGTTTATTTTTGGTTTGCATTTATTGCACTGAAAAAATGTGTCCTTACTGGGAGCAGGCTTGCATCTCCACAAACCTGACTTTTATTTGAGAGAGGGCCTCCTCCTACTTGTTTCTATAGAAATGTTGTTCCTTTGGCTGTAATATTCCACACTATGGCATGAAATGTATCTGTCGCCATGGAGAAGTATGGTTTTAATAATTAATTTCTATTTCCATGGAATCATGCAGGTGGTGTGTCACCTCCAGAAAGTTACATACTGTAGCTTTAATGAAATAAATTAAAGGTACATTACATAATCTTCTGGTGAAATGTCCACCACCTACTAGTCTCTAAAAAGGTGTTACCTTATTGCCTGAAATGTTCCACAGTATGACATTAAACATCTCTTCAACATTTTTATATTATTTATTGCTAAAAGATGCCATGAAAAAATATGCCCTTTACTGTGAATGGGCTAGCCTCTAAATTCAATTAGTTTCTTAAAATATTAAAAGTGGGAATCATTCAGCTGAAGGATTTCTTACAAGTCTACAGCTGTCTGCAGATGTGCAATATAAGATATTAAATAGTGGAAGCAGCACATTGTGTACAAAAGAGAACTAGAATGGAGCGCTCACCCTCAGCTTGTCTGTCCCTCCTCAGAGATGGGGACAAAATGGCTCCCTCAGTGGAGAAGAAGATCGCGGAGCTGGAGATGGGCCTGCTCCATCTGCAGCAGAACATTGAGATCCCAGAGATCAGCCTGATCATCAACCCCATCATTGCCAACATTGCCAAGCAGTGCTACGAGCGCGGAGAGAAGCCTAAAGTGTCCGACTTTGGGGACAAGGTGGAGGACCCCACCTTCCTCAACCAGCTGCAGTCTGGAGTCAACCGCTGGATTAGAGAGATTCAGAAGGTCAGACAGAAAGAGTTCACTCTAATAGCCTTCCCAACTTTTTGTGTTTTTGGTCAACTTTAGGAACCCCATTATTGGCGGATGATGGTCAGTGTATATTTAAATCATTTTGTGAAAGATGTGCCAACATTTTTTTCAAATTTAGAAAATTGCCTCCAAGATGCAAAAGTAATATTTCCTGACATTTGTTAATTCTAATCTTTACAGTGAATTCCCTTTTTAAACCTACATACATTTAGAAACAGACTAGCATGATACTTATTTTAGATTAATGGCAAATATATTTGTACTGCTCTAATAATAATTCCAAGTTTTTTCAGCTGTGCTTTCTCCTCATCCTTTGAATCAATAAGAGTATTTATTTTACATTCAAATCAAACCTTATGTAATATGTTTCACCCAAACTTGCAATTTCACAAAGAATTTCTCATTCTTACTTTTTTTTCTTCTTACTTCTTTTAACCTGTTTTTGTTGTTTGTTTGTTTTTTTGTATAGCCATAAACATTCAAGGTCAACAAAGATGATCAGTAACAACATGTGAAACTATACTGTGAATCATCAAAATACAACTCAAATATGTTTGTGTAGGTCACCAAGCTGGACCGGGACCCAGCCTCTGGCACAGCCCTGCAGGAGATCAGCTTCTGGCTGAACCTGGAGCGAGCTCTGAACAGGATCCAGGAGAAGAGGGAGAGCCCTGAGGTGCTTCTGACGCTGGAGATCCTAAAGCACGGCAAACGCTTCCACGCTACAGTCAGCTTTGACACAGACACAGGTGAGGCCCCAAGTCACAGCACTGTCAACACATGCTCCTGTCATGTCTCCGATAAACTCCTGAGCAGAGCCTGATTCAATGATATCGAGATGGATTCTATTAAGATTTTAATGGCAACAATTTTAATGTAATGTAAAGAAAAGAAAACATCTGTAGCCCCACCTATTCCTGATTGATTGTTTCAAAGCTCCAATGCAAAGAGCTAATTTCCCAATAGAGACTGATGGAGACGATCAAGTTATTAAAATGTCACTATTATTTCAATTAAATCAGTGCAGTGTAGTCAACTATAGATTATACAGACATCTTAAACACACACGAAAGGTGTTCACCTCCTCAGATTAGACTAACCCTCTTGTGTCTATATTATGTAGGTCTGAAACAGGCTGTGGAGACAGTGAATGACTACAACCCTCTGATGAAGGACTTTCCTCTCAATGACCTTCTGTCCGCCTCTGAACTGGACAAGATCCGCCAGGCCCTCATGGCCATCTTCACCCATCTTAAAAAGATCCGCAACACCAAGTACCCCATCCAAAGGGCGCTGCGCCTGGTGGAGGCCATCTCTAGAGACCTGAGCTCACAGCTGCTGAAGGTGTTAGGCACCAGGAAGCTCATGCACGTTGCCTATGAGGAGTTTGAGAAGGTCAGGGCCTGTAACTTGTTTTTGATGTCTCAATTTTTGTAAAATACACACATCCAATGTTGTTGTTTTTTTTTTTATTAAAAAGTAAAGACAAAACCAAATCAACTGAGCATCTTTGTTTCTCCTCCTCTGTGTACAGGTGATGGTGGCCTGCTTTGAGGTGTTCCAGACTTGGGAGGACGAATATGAGAAGCTCCAGGTTCTGCTGAGGGATCTGGTGAAGAGGAAACGTGAGGAAAACTTGAAGATGGTGTGGAGACTCAGCCCCGCCCACAGGAAGCTGCAGTCCCGCCTCGACCACATGAGGCGCTTCAGGCGGCAGCATGAGCAGCTGCGAGCAGTCATTGTCAGAGTGCTTCGCCCACAAGTACAAGAAAAGTTTTTTCTATGCAGTTATGGAAGTAATTGATGGAGTAGCAAAAATGTATGGATTTCATGCCTACATAAAGTGAAAATTTGTGAAATGACAAGCTTTGGTTGTTATGTGGGTTTCCTCTGGTGGTGCAGTTCAGTAGTTATCTAAGTTTTGGCTTAGATTGGCAGCTACATCATCATCGTCTGCCACAGGGCAGCTGTAGCTACATTAGTGTCATCACATGCCATCAAACCTGATTCACCATTTTAATTTGAGAAGTGAATGGTAAAATGATTATATTCAGTTATAAATGAGCAAACCCAATCCTTTTTTTTTCTGAAGATAGATATTTTAGCATGATCCTGAGCACCTGTCTTGAATCTGTGTTTAGGTGACCGCAGTGCCCCAGCATGCCCCTGGGGAGACGGTGGAGCCTCAGGACATGAAGGTGGCTGGTGTGCTTTTCGACGCAGCCGATGCCAACGCCATCGAGGAAGTGAATCTGGCCTACGAGAATGTGAAAGAGGTGGACGGCCTAGACGTGTCGAAGGAAGGCGTGGAGGCATGGGAAGCTGCCATGAAGCGCTATGATGAGCGTATCGACCGTGTGGAGACCAGGATCACAGCTAGGCTGCGCGACCAGCTCGGGACTGCCAAGAATGCCAACGAGATGTTCCGCATCTTCTCCCGCTTCAATGCACTCTTCGTCCGCCCGCACATCCGAGGAGCCATCCGGGAGTACCAGACGCAGCTCATTCAGCGCGTGAAGGATGACATCGAGTCTTTGCATGATAAGTTCAAAGTGCAGTACCCTCAGAGCCAAGCCTGTAAGATGAGCCATGTGCGAGACCTGCCTCCCGTGTCTGGCTCAATCATCTGGGCCAAGCAGATTGACCGGCAGCTCACCGCCTACATGAAGAGGGTGGAGGACGTCCTGGGAAAGGGCTGGGAGAACCACGTGGAGGGCCTCAAGCTCAAGCAGGATGGAGACAGCTTCAGAGCCAAGCTCAACACGCAGGAGATCTTTGATGACTGGGCTCGCAAGGTACGTTTACTGTTGTCATGCAGCTGTGCAACACTACAGGCTGAGCCAATTTTTATTTTTTTTTTTCTTTCAAGATTAATAAACATTTACTAGAAAAAAACAAAAACAAAATTATAATTGTGTTCTACTAAAGCAAAAAATTAACAGGAACCTGTGGAGATTGGCTGGCATTTTTCTAGTTATTTCTAAGAGAAATTACACACTTTCTTCAGTTACAAGTAGTTGATTTGTGCTCCTGCAGGTGCAGCAGCGTAACTTGGGCGTATCTGGGCGCATCTTCACCATCGAGACATCCCGTGCCCGCGGTCGCTCGGGCAACATGCTCAAGCTCAAGGTCAACTTCCTCCCAGAGATCATCACCCTGTCCAAGGAAGTGCGCAACCTCAAGTGGCTGAGCTTCAGAGTGCCCCTGGCCATCGTCAACAAAGCCCACCAGGCCAACCAGCTCTACCCCTTCGCCATTTCCCTCATCGAGAGTGTGAGGACCTACGAGCGCACCTGCGAGAAGGTGGAGGAGCGTGCCTCCATCTCTCTGCTGGTGGCTGGGCTGAAGAAGGAGGTCCAGGCTCTCATCACGGAGGGCATCACCCTGGTGTGGGAGTCCTACAAGCTGGACCCATACGTGCAGAGGCTGGCCGAGACAGTCTTCAATTTCCAGGAGAAGGTTGGTTCTGAAGTTTAGTTGGAACAAGTTTGCAATTTCTTGATACATAAAATACACACAATTTAATACAGAGACATTAGAAATCTAATGGTGCCTTAGACAGGTTGGACTACTCATTTCACTAGCATTGTAATTTATAAAAATAAAAAAATAAAAATCTTGGCTAGTTTGTTTGCTCTAGTTTTTCAATTTTGGCAATGTTTCTCATTTCGCAAAATCGGAAAGACTTTATTTATCCCCAAGGGGAAATTCTGAATATGTATAGGTACTTCCATAAAATAACAACCACAATGTAAACAATGGCCAATGTCTTTATTACACAATAGTTATGATTAGACCAATTTTGTTTAACTAAAGTCCCAATTCCTGCATTTTGGATAGACTTTCCCATGTGGAAGACATAGAGGTATTCTGTTTTAGAACTCAGCACTACTTCCTGTAAGCAATGGCATGCATTTCAGAGCAGGTTTGTAGAAGGCTAAACAACTGCTACAATTGCAATAGACATTTTCTTGATTTATCTAAATAGTTGTGTGTTAACATTTTCGTTGTGTGTGTAGGTGGATGACCTGTTGCTGATCGAGGAGAAAATTGACCTGGAGGTGCGCTCTCTGGAGACCTGCATGTTTGACAACAAGACCTTTTCCGACATCCTCAACCGCGTGCAGAAGGCTGTGGACGACCTTAACCTGCACTCATACTCTAACCTACCCATCTGGGTCAACAAGCTGGACATCGAGGTGGGCATTAACAATACAAATAACAAGCATCAACATTGTAAACAATCACATCAAAATGCCAAGACTGGGGGTTTAGGAGGATTGAAACTACAAAATGTAAAAAAGGTTGATTTTCATCCCTCCTGACTGCCAGAGGGTGCTGGTGAAAGCACTGAATGTTCCTTTCATACATGCACAGTGACAATAGTGGCATTCATAACTTTCGATTGATGTGATTATGTAATGAGGCTTTCTTTGTTCCTAGATTGAGCGCATCTTGGGAGTGCGTCTCCAGGCTGGTCTGAAAGCATGGACCCAAGTGCTGCGAGGACAAGTGGAGGACAAGGCCGATGTAGATATGGACACAGAGGCTCCACAGGTCAGCCACAAGCCCGGAGGAGAGCCCAAGATCAAGGTGAGGAATCAAACTACAGCTAGACACTTCCTCTTACATGTCTGTAGTGGTTTCAATGTTAATCAGGCTGAGCTGGCTGTGTATCTTCTAGAATGTGGTCCATGAGCTCAGGATTACCAACCAAGTGATCTACCTGAACCCACCCATCGAAGACTGCCGCTACAAGCTCTACCAGGAGATGTTCACGTGGAAGATGGTCATCCTGTCTCTGCCGCGCATCCAGAGCCAGAGATATCAGGTCTGTGGTGGAATGCAGTAGTCACTTTTGTGTAATTTAAAAATATTAAATTACTTTCTTTCATTGTCTAGGTGGGAGTCCACTATGAGCTCTCGGAGGAGGAGAAGTTTTATCGGAATGCCCTTACTCGAATGCCAGATGGTCCTGCTGCTCTGGAGGAGGCCTACAATGCTGTGGAGGACATTGTGGACGAGGTGGAGAAGTATGTGAAGGTAAGTCCTTTTATTTTTTGGTTTAATAAAAGTTCAAATGTTTTAATGACAGCTCACTGTGCTCCCTTTGCATTCTAGGTGTGGCTGCAGTACCAGTGCCTGTGGGACATGCAGGCTGAGAACATCTATAACCGTCTGGGAGAAGACCTCACAAAGTGGCAGGCTCTGCTGGTCCAGATCCGCAAAGCTCGCGGGACCTTTGATAACGCAGAGACCAGGAAGGACTTTGGGCCGGTTATCATCGACTACGGCAAAGTACATCTTTTTCACATGACTTGGAGACATCTAGACTTCACCATATACTTTTTAGTAACATGGGGCCCATTCTGTTGAACAGGTCCAGTCTAAAGTAAACCTGAAGTATGACTCCTGGCACAAGGAAGTACTTAGTAAGTTTGGTCAGATGCTGGGCCAGAATATGCAGGACTTCCATGCTCAGATCTCCAAGGTAAGGCTGTGGAGCATAGTATCAGATCTTTCAGACATGTTGGTATGGCGTCACATGTTTATTTTCTGTTTTCATTGTAGTCGCGCCAAGACCTGGAGCAGCACTCTGTGGACACAGCCAGTACCTCTGATGCAGTCAACTTCATCACATATGTCCAGACGCTCAAGCGCAAGCTCAAACAGTACGAGAAGAATGTGGATGTGAGTCTTTGTATGCTCAGTAATCTTCTATCTTCAGAACCAGTTAATGCTTCACTTATACATGTTCATCTTCTGCTACAGATGTTCCGTAATGGTCAGCGGCTGCTGGAGAAGCAGAGATTCCAGTTTCCTCCCTCATGGCTCTACATCGACAACATAGAAGGGGAATGGGGCGCCTTCAGCGACATCATGAAGCGCAAAGACACAGCCATCCAGCAGCAGGTGGCCAACCTGCAGATGAAGATTGTCCAGGAGGACAAGGCCGTGGAGAACCGCACCACAGACCTGCTCAACGACTGGGAGAAAACCAAGCCTGTTGCTGTGAGAACCACACAGCTGTGCTATTACTTGTCTTGTTAATGTAATATGAGAGGGTGAATCCTGCCTGTTTGTCCATCAGGGTAACCTTCGTCCTGAGGAGGCTCTCCAGTCTCTGACCATCTATGAAGGAAACTTCAGCCGGCTGAAGGTGGAGAGAGAGAAGTGTGCCCGCGCTAAAGAAGCTTTGGAGCTCACCGACACAGGCCTGCTCAGTGGCAGTGAGGAGAGGGTGCAGGTAAAGTGGGCACAGCCTTACCCAGCTTAGCTTGTTCTTTTATTATCACACATGCAGTACATTAAACTGGTAGTGGTTCACAGGTGGCTCTGGAGGAGCTCCATGACCTGAAGGAGGTGTGGTCAGAGCTTTCTAAGATCTGGGAGCAGATTGATCAGATGAAGGAGCAGCCCTGGGTATCCGTGCAACCTCGGAAGGTACAAAATCACAAATGAAATTTAATTCAATTTGTTTGAACAAATTGGATTCAATTTGTTCATGCAGATAAACATTTCTAACACTTCATTCATTCATTAAAGTTTACCTTCATTTGCTTCTTTAGCTTCGTCAGAACCTTGATGCTCTCCTGAACCAACTGAAGAACTTCCAGGCGCGACTGCGACAGTACGCCTCCTACGAATACATCCAGAGGATGCTTAAAGGATACCTCAAGGTGTGGGCCAGCTTGCCCTGATCTTACTTATATTGGTATAAGCTAATATTTTGCTGACTGTAATGTCTGTGAGTAGGTGAACATGCTGGTGATCGAGCTGAAGTCTGAGGCTCTGAAGGACCGGCATTGGAAGCAACTGATGAAGCGTCTCCACGTGAACTGGGTGCTGTCGGAGCTGACGCTGGGCCAACTGTGGGACGTGGACCTGCAGAAGAACGAGATGGTGGTCAAAGACGTTCTGCTTGTGGCACAGGGAGAGATGGCCCTGGAGGAGTTCCTCAAGCAGGTACAGGAGCCAGAGACTGAGAGAAACGGGGAAAAAAAAAACTTTGTTGAAATCTTAAACAAGTTCCTGATTGTTTTTGGTAGTAGTTGGATAAACCAATTACTATAGCTAAAGTATGAATTGGATATTTTTTCATCATTAGAATAGGATGTAATGAAATTGGGTTCTACATTTGCATTTCACATTCCATTTATTGGTATTAGATGACATCACAGCATTCTATGCCAATAATAGTTCATACACCTGCTGGCAGCTAAAATTAAGGCTTATTTGTGTTGTAATACAGTGAGTTCTTGGGTCTATAGAAATGATCAGATTCAATACTTGTGAAATTTTCTTTTACATGTGTCCCATATAAATTAAATGCAATTAATATGGAAATCTGGCTATTGTCCCCATTTGAGAATGTGACAGGCTTTTGATTTTGATAGAATTGTTCTTTGTACTGTGACATCCTTATGACAAACTTCTGTTTGCTCTGGTCAGATCCGTGAGGTGTGGAACTCATACGAGCTGGACCTGGTGAACTACCAGAACAAGTGTCGTTTGATCCGAGGCTGGGACGACCTCTTCAACAAGGTCAAAGAGCACATCAACAGTGTGTCAGCCATGAAGCTCTCGCCCTACTACAAGGTCTGCTCAAACACTCAGAACATACTAGAATACACAGAAGTACAGGGACCATCAAATGTTTGTGTATGTAGGTGTTTGAGGAGGATGCCCTGAGCTGGGAGGACAAGCTCAACCGTATTATGGCTTTGTTCGACGTGTGGATTGATGTGCAAAGGCGCTGGGTCTACCTGGAGGGCATCTTCACTGGCAGTGCTGACATTAAGCACCTGCTGCCTGTGGAGACCCAGAGGTTCCAGAGGTAACGAAGAGCAACTTTTATATGGTTCATAATGTAATGAATACACATGTGAATATGTTATTTCTGGATTTTTAGCATCAGCACAGAGTTTCTGGCTTTAATGAAGAAGGTGACCAAGTCTCCTTTAGTGATGGATGTGCTGAACATTCAGGGAGTGCAGAGGTCCCTGGAGCGCCTGGCTGACCTCCTCGGGAAGATCCAAAAAGCCTTGGGAGAGTACCTGGAGAGGGAGAGGTCGTCTTTCCCCAGGTACAAGAAGTGGAACATGGTTTAATTGTTTAAGATTTTTCTTTTCTGATTTTGTTTTTCTTTCCTTTACAGATTCTACTTTGTGGGAGATGAGGACCTTCTTGAGATCATTGGAAACAGTAAGAATGTGGCCAAACTGCAGAAGCACTTCAAGAAGATGTTTGCTGGAGTGTCTAGCATTCTGCTCAATGAGGACAACACAGAGGTGCTGGGCATCTCCTCCAGAGAGGGAGAGGAGGTACTGTACAAGACTCCTGTCTCCATCACGGAGCACCCCAAAATCAACGAATGGCTCACCCTGGTGGAGAAGGAGATGAGGGTGACTTTGGCCAAGCTGCTGGCAGAGTCTGTAACAGAGGTCACGACCTTCAACCAGGGCACAGCTGTGGACCTGAGCCAGTACATCAACTGGATCGACCGGTACCAGGCCAGTAAAACCACTACCCACCCTAGTATACAACCCTAGTATACAACATGCCATGTATTAGTATGACTGACAGAATCCTCCTCTCACAGGCCCAGCTGGTGGTGCTGTCCACACAAATCGCCTGGTCTGAGAACATTGAGTCTGCGCTGACCACCATCTCTGGAGGAGGGGACATGAAGCCTATGCAAGGCGTACTCTCCAACGTGCAGGCCACTCTAAACGTGCTGGCTGACACTGTGTTGATGGAGCAGCCCCCTCTGCGCAGGAGGAAACTGGAGCATCTGGTCAGTGCAGTGTGTGTGTGTGCCAGAGTTGTACAGTGTGTGTAGTGTGGGCCAGAGGTGGACCGAGCTCTTTCTAACATTGTGTTGTTTTCTCAGATCACAGAGATGGTGCACCAGCGTGACGTGACCAGGACTCTGATAAAGAACAAAATAGACAACCCCAAGTCCTTTGAGTGGCTCAGTCAGATGCGCTTCTACTTTGACCCCAAACAGACAGACGTGCTGCAGCAGCTGTCCATCCAGATGGCCAACGCCAAGTTCAACTACGGCTTTGAGTACCTGGGCGTCCAGGACAAGCTGGTCCAGACCCCTCTGACTGACCGCTGCTACCTGACCATGACTCAGGCCCTGGAGGCTCGCCTGGGAGGCTCCCCGTTCGGTAAGAAGCTGTTGTTAGTGACTTCTGTAGGTAAACTGCATGATGATGAAACAGTTTAATATAACTGCTGATGACTCTTGTGTGTAGGTCCTGCTGGAACTGGAAAGACTGAGTCTGTCAAAGCTCTTGGTCACCAGCTCGGCCGCTTCGTCCTGGTCTTCAACTGTGATGAGACCTTTGACTTCCAGGTCTGTTCCTGCATTGCTTTTCTTTTTAAGCCCTGTTTGTGGTATATGGACTTGTTGTAACCCCTGGTCTCTGTGTGCAGGCCATGGGGCGAATCTTCGTGGGTCTGTGCCAGGTGGGTGCGTGGGGCTGCTTTGATGAGTTCAACCGTCTGGAGGAGAGGATGCTGTCAGCCGTGTCTCAGCAGGTGCAGTTCATCCAAGTGGCTCTGAGGGAGCACAGCAACCCCAACCGGGACAGGAGTAAGTCCTCCATCTTCCTGACATCCATATGATCCACAGAGCATATTTCTGACCCTCTGCCTCCTCAGGTGTCCCAGTCACCACTGAGTTGCTCAACAAGCAGGTGAAGGTCAGCCCCGACATGGCCATCTTCATCACAATGAACCCTGGCTACGCCGGCCGCTCCAACCTGCCCGACAATCTGAAGAAGCTCTTCAGGAGCCTGGCTATGACCAAGCCCGATCGCCAGCTAATCGCCCAAGTCATGCTCTACTCCCAGGGCTTCCGCACTGCTGAGATCCTGGCCAAGAAGATTGTGCCCTTCTTCAAGTAGGATCTGATTCTTTTTTCAAATGATCCTGTTTTTGTAATGTCCAAATGTTCTTACTGTACCTTTTCCTCCAGGCTGTGTGACGAGCAGCTGTCCTCCCAGAGCCACTACGACTTTGGACTACGTGCTCTGAAGAGTGTGCTGATCAGTGCGGGTAATGTCAAACGTGAGCGCATCCAGAGGATCAAGAGGGAGAAGCTGGAGCGCGGAGAGGACGTGGACGAGAACGAGATTGCTGAGAACCTCCCAGAGCAGGAGGTATGGCTCCCTTGATGCATGTGGCTCTTATGGCCACTCCATGTGCATTTGAATAGAACAAGAATGACTCTTATTACATGTTTTTTCCCTGGTCAGATCCTGATCCAGAGCGTATGTGAGACCATGGTACCTAAGCTGGTGGCAGAGGACATCCCCCTGTTGTTCAGCCTGCTGTCTGATGTGTTCCCCGGGGTGCAGTACCACCGCGGAGAGATGACCGCTCTGAGGGAGGAGCTGAAGAAGGTCTGCTCTGAGATGTACCTGACCTATGGAGACGGAGATGACGTGGGCAGCATGTGGGTTGAGAAGGTACGCTCTTGAGATGGAAAATGAAATGTTCTGAGCACTCAAACCAAACAAGGTTATTCAACCATGCAAGATTCTCTCAATATAAAATTGTGATTATGTCAGTCATTCTAACATTATACAAGCCTCTAAAAGTCTATTTTACATTTTAACGCAGCCCTGAGAACATAACGGCCAAGGATGGGTAATATTTTCCCAAGGACCATATCCAGGCATGAGGGCCAGTTCATGATTAATGTGATCATTGGTGTAACAAACGTTAATAATTATCAAATCCTCAGGCAGTTTGTATTTTTTTTTTTGTCTGTAAAAGTATTTTTATTGACATAAGCAGTTTATTTCACAATTTTTCTGAAAACTTTGAAAAATAACTTTGACAATTATGCTATGAGGCTAACCATAATATAATGGTTGTGTATGGCCCATAGCTCTGTTGTACTTTTTAACTTAATGTCAAAGTACTCCAAAGTGGGTTGGTACTGTCCAGTATTTACTAGTAAATATATGTAACTTGTCCCATGTCCAGGTGCTGCAGCTGTACCAGATCACTCAGATCAACCATGGCCTGATGATGGTGGGCCCCTCGGGCAGTGGTAAGACTATGGCCTGGAGGGTGCTGCTCAAAGCCCTGGAGAGGCTGGAGGGAGTGGAGGGGGTGGCCCACATCATCGACCCTAAAGCCATCAGCAAGGACCACCTGTACGGCACGCTGGACCCCAACACGCGAGAGTGGACCGACGGTCTCTTCACGCATATTCTCAGGAAGTTAGTGCACACCAGTACCCATTCATTTTAAAACAAAGCAGTTTTTACCTTCTGCTGCAAGTTTGTATTGTACAAAGTTAAATATCATAACAATCAAAGATCTGTCTCATGTTGCTAAACCAACTCCGCTCTCCTGGCTCCATGGGCCGATGATGTGGCAGTATTCTCTTAAAGACCCTGTATCCAAATTTTTCCTCATGATAAAAGTGTTAATTAAACGGTCCTGTACTCAAATACATTTGTTCACAACCACTCCTAAAAACCAACAGGCAAAATGCACCACATTGCCAGATTAATGTATTGACTATAGCAGCCTTAATAACACCAGTAGTGTCATATGAACCATTGTTGAGATTGACTGAAGCAAGCTGCCCATCCAGCTGTACTCTGAACTCTTTGAAAAGGACTGGTCCAGCTGTGGTCATTTTGTGCGCTCATGTTGAATTTGATTTTAAATGACAAAGCCTTAAGCAATTTTATCAACAATTACCTTTGTAACTATTAATCTTGAACTTGTCCTCCAGGATCATTGATAACGTGCGTGGGGAGCTGCAGAAGAGGCAGTGGATCATCTTTGACGGTGACGTAGACCCTGAGTGGGTGGAGAATCTCAACTCTGTGCTGGATGACAACAAGCTGCTGACCCTGCCCAACGGAGAGCGCCTCAGTCTGCCACCAAATGTATGCCCTGGGGTTTACTTTGGCATTTAATATTTCACTTTTCTCTCAAATGTGTGGTTGAGTTAAAAATGTGTTCTCTCAGAATTCTACAAATTTGCAAAGTTTCAAAAATTTCTGTTAGTTGACTAATTTTATTTTGATTATACGGAATTATATGTACAACAAAAGTGAGAAGACAAGGAGTAGATTATCTGAAGATCTGGGAGCGAATCCCGTGTTAAGCCTTTTTCCATAGATAATCTTTTTTCCCTAGTACTTATGTGTGTAAATATTGTCAAAATATATACAGATTATGATTAGTTTTGCAAGCTTTTGCCATGTCCCCTTTTTAGTGAACTGTTTGATCTGCAAATATTTATAAAGTGTATCCTAAATGTTTGTCTTCTTCCAGGTGCGCGTGATGTTTGAGGTGCAGGACCTGAAGTACGCGACCCTGGCCACTGTGTCACGCTGTGGGATGGTGTGGTTCAGTGAGGACGTTCTGAGCACAGACATGATCTTTAACCACTTCCTGGCCCGCCTCCGCAGTATTCCACTGGACGAGGGAGAGGATGAGGCCCAGAGGAAGAGGAAGGGCACAGAGGACGAGGACGAAGCTGCCTCGCCCATGCTGCAGGTGAGAAGAGCCACTAGGCCACTGGAGAACAGTTTACTTTATTGGGATTGGGTCCACTATCCCAATATCTAAATAATATGGTCATCATCAAAGGATTTTTGGGTCAAATGACACAAATGGCTGAAACAGGGACTTGGTCTGAGCCTTCTAATGGATTAAAAACGCATGAGGGACAGAAACTGTTTCACACTGAATATGTGTGTGTGAAGCCTTTTTTCAATAAAATTTTTAGACTCGCGTGATGATGGGACTTATTTATGTCAAATAATTATCCCACTGAAACCCTAGATCAGAAAAATTGCTTTTTATTTTTCAAAACCCTGCTCTAAAATGCCTCCATAAAAAAATAAATGCCACTTTCATCTTTGTAGGCTCTAAGATTTTTGACCAGAATGTTGCTAGTTAATTGTTTTAACAGTTTTCATGTCTTTTAGAGTTGTCAAATACAAACATGGGCTGGTATTGATGCTGAGAAAAAAAATGGGACAAAATTGGATCTTTCTTGAATTGTTTATATCAGAACTTGTATAGATCACATGGTGAATAAAGCTACTAACATTTTTTGATGAAAATTTCTCTCAGTTGTTTCTAAAAAGAAATTGTGTTTATAATAACTGATACAGAAATGTTCAGTTTTTAAAGTTTCAGATAAAAGACCTCTGGAATGTATGTATCCCTAACCTAATAAATTTTCAGTATAACCCATCAAGCATTGCATCATTGCTCGTAGGAGGACTTGACTTATTGGTGCTCATTCTGTCCCATAATAATGATACAGATGTAACCTAAATATTCTCTTGTCTCAGATCCAGCGTGACTCTGTGGGCATCCTGCAGCCGTACTTCACCTCCACGGGACTGGTGATCAAAGCCCTGGAGCACGCCTCAAAGATGGAGCACATCATGGACTTCACACGTCTGCGCTGCCTGGGATCCCTGTTCTCTATGCTGCACCAGGCCTGTCGCAACGTGGCCCAGTACAACAACAACCACCCGGACTTCCCCATGCCCATCGACCAGCTCGAGAGATACATGCAGGTACGGACTGGCACCCACACAGTCACTGAGAGGGTAGTGCAAGCAGCCGGAAAACCCCCTGTGTGATATTTACCCAGTACACCAATGAAAAAAAAAAAGCCCCTTTTAGTGTTGTTTTATTGCCTTCACCTACTGTTTCACTGATCAGCCAGGAAGCCGCGAATTTCAAATCTCATTTACTTGCATATTTAAAAAAGAGAATTCACGACTCTCGGCTGCCCTCTGTTGTTTCTTCAATTTCCTTTTTGAAAAGAGCTACTGGAGGAATCTGAAAATGTTTAACTGCTAAAACACATTCCTAGTTTGTGAATTCTGTTTACAGACGATGACCATAACTAATTATTTTAAAATAATATAATAAAATATCTATGGATGGTTAGGCAAATTTGGTTTTAGTTTTTCTTTTGTTTTGGAGCAATAAAAAAAGCTTCTGAATTCAAATGATTTTAAAGCTCCATTTTGTGTTTGTGTGTCTGTTTATTTTATTTTTTGCTGTTTTCATTGCTAAAAACAAACACAAAAACTGCAATAACCTCTCCATGTACTCCATGTACTTAAGTGGGAGAAGTCCAAAGTACACCTTTCATGTTTATAAAGGTATAGAAAAGCATAATGCCTCTCATTAAACCATTTCCTACGTCTTTGTGCAGAGATATCTGATCTATGCCGTTCTCTGGTCCTTCTCTGGAGACGGTCGTCTGAAGATGAGAGCAGAGCTGGGAGAGTACATCCGCCGCATCACCACTGTGCCCTTGCCCACCGCGCCCAACGTGCCCATCATTGACTACGAGGTACAGATAAACTTCATATAGAGGTTATGCACTGTCTGTTTATCCGAAAAATTATGCTGAGTGAGTGAGTGACACTAAGGCACTATGGGCAGCTCAACTGAAAAAATGTTTCTTTGCATTTTTTTCTGCCTTATGTTTATGAGACTGTATTGAGGAATTAAATTGTCGAAAACAATGGCTCCACAGAATAAATATTTTTTAAGGAGAGAAAGGTTCATGTCTCCTCCCGTGCCCTCTTGTTTTGCCTTTGAGTCAAATTGTGCAGATTTAAGTCTCTCCTTCCCTCTTTCTCTGTGTGTGTGTTTTTACTACCTTTGAATTTGGTCCTCTTCTTCTTATTGAAAACACAAACTATGTTGGCAGTAGTTTACATTTTTAAACCCTTGCCTGTGTGTAGGTATGCATCTCCGGAGAGTGGCAGTCATGGCAGGGGAAGGTTCCGCAGATTGAGGTGGAGACCCATAAGGTGGCTTCCCCAGACGTAGTGGTACCGACTCTGGACACGGTGCGTCACGAGGCCCTTCTCTACACATGGTTGGCCGAGCACAAGCCCTTAGTGCTGTGTGGACCGCCTGGATCTGGAAAGACCATGACCCTGTTCAGCGCACTCCGAGCTCTGCCTGACATGGAGGTATACATGTATAGTAAAATTACATACATTTCATGAATTCAGTTGATTTTAAAGCCCTATTATGTATTTTTGGGTGTATTCATTGATAAAAAACAACACAAAAAACACAGTAGCTAATGTGAGTGACTGTATTGTAACAAGTTTGTGTCAAACTCGGAGTTCAAAGAAAACGTTCCTGAGTACCATCAGATCTAAACCAGGTCTATACAGGACTATTCCAGGTCTAACCTAGGGCTAACCCAGTTCTACGTGTGGGCTACATAATTTCCACTGTTCTAAAAAATAAATTATCCAAAGGAGGACAAAAAGTTGATAAACTTGAAAGTAGGCAAACCCACAAACTGAAGAGCAATCGAGACAGTGCCTTTGGGATGACTGTTTTGTTTTGTGTTTCTCAGGTGGTGGGTCTGAACTTCTCTAGTGCCACTACCCCCGAGCTGCTCCTAAAGACATTTGATCACTACTGCGAGTACCGCCGCACCCCCAACGGGGTGGTGTTGGCCCCTGTGCAGCTGGGCAAGTGGCTGGTGCTGTTCTGTGACGAGATCAACCTGCCAGACATGGACAAGTACGGCACGCAGAGGGTCATCTCCTTCCTCAGACAGGTACTGTCAGATTGTGCAGATAGTGCTAGTGCAGCCTCTTTAGCTCAGTGAATAAATTCTGGAGGTTCTGAGCTTTCGTATGAGGCATGGCCTGTCCACATATTGACAATAAAAATAATTTGCATGTGTCCTCTATCTGCAGTTTTAGGCTCTGGCAACCCAGGCTCAGTTGTGATTGTGATATATGATATTTTTTTTTTTACTTTAAGAGCGCAGGCTACATATAGTTCCTTTGAACTTGATTGTGATTCTGCAGATGGTGGAACATGGAGGCTTCTACCGCACCTCAGACCAGACTTGGGTGAAGCTGGAGAGGATCCAGTTTGTGGGAGCTTGCAACCCCCCCACAGACCCTGGCAGAAAACCCCTCACACACAGGTATAGTGAGGCAATCTGGAAGGCCATTTTGTCATTACATTATGTACTGAAAAATTGCTGTGTTGCAGGTTTCTCCGTCACGTCCCTGTGGTGTACGTGGACTACCCAGGCCCGGCCTCTCTCACTCAGATCTACGGCACATTTAATCGGGCCATGCTGCGCCTCATCCCCTCTCTGCGTACCTACGCCGATCCCCTCACTGCCGCCATGGTGGAGTTCTACACAATGTCTCAGGTGTGCACGCTATTTAGAGACAAGCCAGGACTAACAATATGTCTATACTGCAATATATCTCATTCGAAATCTGTGTAACTAGTTCATTTTCAACATTTTTTTTTCAAACATTTTTGCTGTGGCCTTATGCATTTTTAGCATCCTAATTATTCACTGCGATGAGTTTATAAGAGTTTTTCACAATTCTGAGACCAGAGCGGAGTTTTGCCATCGCAGTAACGCTAACAGCTAGCATGCTAACAACACACTTTCTTATAATCAGACAGTAAAGCACTTTATAAGTAAATGCAGTCAGCAAAGTGGACTTATTTTTTCCTCAAGAGCTGCTTATAAAATACATGAAGACTCATTCTCCTCATGGGTAAAGGCCCTTTAATGCCTCTGGAGTTCAAAATTGTACAAATCCTTTTTTGTGTGTGAGCCATATTCTCACCTTTTAAATTCAAATTCTGATTAAACCATTGCTTTGGTTCCCCCTGTAGGAGCGCTTCACGCAGGACACCCAGCCCCACTACATCTACTCCCCCAGAGAGATGACCCGCTGGGTGAGGGGCATCTTTGAGGCCCTCAGACCCCTGGAGACTCTGCCTGTAGAAGGGCTCATCCGCATCTGGGCCCACGAGGCTCTGCGCCTCTTCCAGGACAGGTCCGCAACACTCACAAAATACATTCATGTCTACAGTTTTGATGACAATATTAGACAGCTCACTTATTAAAATGAAAGAGAAAATGTTTAAGATTGAAAGAGTTATATTAATACAAAGTACAATGGATTTTAAAATAACGGTTACTCCACTGATTCACCGACACATGTCACCAGATCTAATTATTGGGCTATCTGATTATTCTAGTTGTGTGTAAATGAACCACTGCTCTGTTTTGTCTTCAGGCTGGTTGGAGATGAGGAGAGGAGATGGACGGATGAGAACATTGACACCGTAGCCCTCAAACACTTCCCCAACATTGACAAGGACAAGGCTTTGAACAGACCCATACTCTACAGCAACTGGCTCTCCAAGGTTATACTCTCCTCCTTTTTACCATCCCAAAAATGTAAAAAAAAATCAGAACTAGTTCATTTTAAAAGGTTTGCAGTGGTCCAAAGCTATTCTTCACTTGCTTTATGCATTCTGAGCAACTCTCAGAGGCACAGTGAAGTTTTGCCATCACCGTAAAGCAATAAGACACAATGAGACTCCAAGATGCAGACACTACTCAATTATTGCTCAAATATTGAAAAAAATCAAATACATGCTCTTTTAATCGTATGGTTAATTTTTTTTTTTCAACTGACAACAGTCATGTCTTTGGTGTTGAATAATGGCACCACTTTCTGAAACTATTGTGATTAAAAATAATTTCTCATTTATTTCATGTGTATAGGTTCAGTAATTAGAGATATCAGCAAATCTGCAATCTGACAGTTAAACAGCAAATTCCACCACAGAATTCTGACCTGTCTCAGGCTCATTTTAAACCATAGGGATTCCACAATGTTCTGATGTCACATGAACACATGCCCTGACCTGTGTGTGTTTCTGCAGGACTACGTGCCCGTGGAGCAGGAGGAGCTCAGGGACTACGTGAAGGCTCGTCTGAAGGTCTTCTATGAGGAGGAGCTGGACGTTCCTCTGGTGCTCTTTAATGAGGTGCTCGACCACGTGCTCAGGATCGACAGGTAAGACATGGGGGTCTACTGCTTTGTTTAACCAAACCTGCATCTATCAAGAAAAGAGCCAAGAATCAAATGGTCAAGTCATGTTCAAATAGATTTATTGCGGTATGAAATTATATAAAATGAACATTTCACAAAAATGGCAAAACGGTTGTGTTTGATTGTTGTTATGGTTGATTATATACAATACTAGAAACTTCGTAATTAATTCTGCTGTCATCAAGTTAACAGTTCTAAATGAAGGTAAAGCACTTCTTGGTAGTCATTTGAGCTGTTTATAAGTATTTATTAGATTTATAAAACTTAATTTTGCCTAAAATGAATCTCATAATTTTTTTATTAAAAAAAAATTTGATGTTACATTTTCTAAATGAGCATGTGTCTGTGTAGAATCTTCCGTCAGCCTCAGGGCCATCTGCTGCTGATTGGAGTGAGTGGAGCAGGGAAGACCACACTGTCTCGCTTCGTGGCCTGGATGAATGGGCTGAGTGTCTACCAAATCAAGGTACCAGAGATTTAATAAATAAAAATCCTTTCTACACATCTAATGTCTAATGTACTGTTGTTTTGTCCCTTTAGGTGCACAGGAAGTACACAGGTGAGGACTTTGATGAGGACCTGCGCACAGTGCTGCGGCGCTCAGGCTGTAAGAACGAGAAGATCGCCTTCATCATGGACGAGTCCAACGTGCTGGACTCGGGCTTCCTGGAGAGGATGAACACTCTGCTGGCCAACGGAGAGGTAAATGTCCACACTTTAGTCTATAGATGCATTTACAGTGTTTAAAAGAGCTGTACCTGATTTTTACTACATGAAAAATAGAACTATTTCATTTTAAACAGTTTGCTGTTGTTTCTCACTTGCCTTATGCATTCCAAGCATCTTAATTATTCACCATGAGTTTATAAGCACTTTTCACAACTTTAACAAGCCACAGTGAGTTCACTGTCACAGTAAAGCTCCAGCATACTCCTCTATAATTAGAACTACTAATACATTATAGTACTAACACAATATATCTGTACTATGGCACAGCAGATCTTACTTAATGAAAAAAATCAGGTACACCCTTTTAAATATTCAATGCAGATCAATGCAATGTTGTCCAAAAGCTTATCCTGGTTGAAATTGATCTCTTCTATATAATATAATTGTTTTTGTGCCAAGATTAGTTTAGTTTATTGGAGCTCATGCATTTTGTCCCACCCCTCCCCACCTCAGGTGCCTGGTCTGTTTGAGGGTGATGAGTATGCCACCCTGATGACCCAGTGTAAGGAGGGTGCTCAGAAGGAGGGGCTGATGCTGGACACTCATGAGGAGCTGTACAAGTGGTTCACCAGCCAGGTCATCAGGAACCTCCACGTTGTCTTCACCATGAACCCCTCATCTGAAGGGCTGAAGGATCGCGCCGCCACCTCCCCCGCCCTCTTCAACAGGTCAGCTCTTGCTCTTGACTCATCACAGAAAATATGGAAAAAATGTCACATTTTAGACTCTTCAGACAAAAAAAAATTTAAAAATACAACATGTGATTCTTCTCATTCATCATTGCCCTAAAATTTGAATTTGCAACTTATTTTGTATTTTATAACTTATTTTCAGGTGTGTGCTGAACTGGTTTGGAGATTGGTCCACTGAGGCGCTGTACCAGGTGGGCAAAGAATTCACCAGCAAAATGGACCTGGAGAAGCCCAACTATAAAGTGCCTGATTACATGCCCATCGTGTACGACAAACTGCCCCAGCCGCCCTCACACAGGGAGGCCATTGTCAACGGCTGTGTGTTTGTGCACCAGACTCTGCACCAGGTACAGAACGCTTTTAAATCATCTTTCAATTAGCTCAGATAGAATATTAACACAGTGTATCTTCTCCACACAGGCTAACAACCGCCTAGCTAAGCGTGGCGGCCACACCATGGCCATCACGCCCCGGCACTATCTGGACTTCATCAACCAGTACGCCAACCTGTTCAACGAGAAGCGCAGCGAACTGGAGGAGCAGCAGATGCACCTTAACGTGGGCCTGCGCAAGATCAAGGAGACAGTGGACCAGGTAATGCCGCTGTCTGTTGTGGAGTCAAGGTTTAGAAGTAGAAATAGAGCTCTTAGCCTGTAATGTGTTTATAAAGATGGATTGTTATATGGTCGTTAACTTTTTTCTTTGCTACAATTCTATACATTGTGCTTCATATATTTGATGTCTTCAGTTTGTATGTGCAAGATAGTAAACCTGAAGAAATAAACATTAAGGTGTGTCACTTTTTACCATGAGCATCCTGTGCCTTTACATTACATTACTTTTAAATTTTTTTGTTTTCTGGATTTGATATTTGATTTGCCAGTATTGCCACATCTCTAATGAGTCCATGTTGTGTACCAGGTGGAGGAGCTCCGACGTGACCTGAGAATCAAGAGCCAAGAGCTGGAGGCCAAGAACGCAGCAGCCAACGACAAGCTCAAGAAAATGGTGAAGGACCAGCAGGAGGCTGAGAAGAAGAAGGTACAGAGGGGCAGGTGGTGGTTTTAGGCAGTTACGGTGCGGTTCTAGGTTCATAATTCTTCCATACTTTGGTGCTATGGTGGTAGGTGATGAGTCAGGAGATCCAGGAGGCAGTGTACAAGCAGCAGGAAGTGATCAAGGACAAACAACTGAGCGTCAAACAGGACCTGGACCAAGTGGAGCCGGCCGTCATCGAAGCCCAGAATGGTAATACACTTTAGCTATTCTACATTTACATCTTGCATTATCACTTTAGATAGTAATCACTAGCATATTTTGAGTGGACTTGTTTTAGCAGTTTTTTCTTATTTTATAAACTTCACCAAAATTTAAAAAATGAAAAAAAAACCTCTTTTTTTGTAAAATCCTAAATATAAATGGTAACTATGTATTTAGTGAATCATATGCAATCACTTGTCATATGCACTTAGATCAATAGTCCAAACATTTACCCATTTTCACATTTACATCACTACATCTTGCTTAATCAATCATTGTTATAACGTTTCATTCAAGTCCATTTTGCATAATATTCCCCCTTTAGATGGTAATCATGGGCATATTTTGACTGGAGTTCTTAACTCCTTGTAATCCTAAATGTTTGGAGGCCTTTTGAGCTGATCAATTTAAAGTGAATATAGCTGGTTTTCATGCTAACTGTATATCCTCCCTCACCCTCCTTCACTGCCCCTCCCTCACCATAATCTACTCTTACACTGTGCGCTCATAGCCGTTAAATCCATAAAGAAGCAGCATTTGGTGGAGGTGCGTTCCATGGCCAATCCCCCTGCTGCCGTCAAGCTGGCCCTGGAGTCCATCTGCCTGCTGCTGGGAGAGAGCACTACGGACTGGAAACAGATCAGGGGCATCATCATGAGGGAGAACTTCATCCCCACCATCGTCAACTTTTCTGCTGACGAAATCAGGTGAAATCTTGTTTTCTAAAATGTTACTAAATGCTCTTTTCTTTTGTGCTAGCTGTGAACTCGATAAAGAGGCAGCACCTTGTGGAAATGCGCTCCATGACCAACCCTCCGGCCCCGGTTAAACTGGCGCTGGAGTCCATCTGCCTCATGCTGGGCGAGGAGACCAGCGATTGGAAAAAAATTCGACAAGTTATAATCAGGGATAATTTCATCAGCAGCATAGTCAACTTTTGCTCAGACGAGATGAGGTAACCAGGAGGGAGCGTCGTCGTACTGAATGAAATGGAAGGACAATCAGGGAAATCATTATACTAGACCTGGAAAACGCACCTGTTGATTTTTGAATAATCCCACAACAGCTTTGATTTGGTCCCAATTCAAGGATATATCAAAATGCAGACACTTCCCAAACCAAATCCATCAATAAATGATTTTGCTTCTGATTTGAACAATTGTCTGCATTGCATGTTGCGGTTTCTCATGAGATGCTTGTTCTGCTGTGTAGTGACTCCATCCGTGAGAAGATGAAGAAGAACTACCTGTCCAACCCCGGCTACAACTACGACCAGATCAACAGAGCTTCCCTGGCCTGTGGGCCTATGGTCAAATGGGCCATCGCTCAGGTGAGAAGAGAGATGTGCATAAATCAGTTGCTATCAGATCACTTCTTAGAATTTTTTATAAACATTACACATTTATCATGAGACAATTTTAGTGAGTAGAAAAATTATTTATTAAAGAAATAATAATATTGATATCTTCTTCCTATCCACACAGTTTAATAACAGTAGATCTAGCAGCAATCCAAGGAGTAGAAAGGAACATTAACATTTTTTCTAAAATGTAAACTAAACTAGCCCTCTCTCCCCTCCTCAGCTGAACTACGCGGACATGCTTAAGCGCGTAGAGCCGCTGAGAAACGAGCTGCAGAAGCTGGAGGACGACGCCAAAGACAACAAGACCAAAGCCGAGGAGGTGGAGCACATGATTAGGGAGCTGGAGGCTAGCATCGCACGCTACAAGGAGGAGTATGCAGTACTCATCTCTGAGGCCCAGGCCATCAAGGCTGACTTGGCTGCTGTGGAGGCCAAGGTACAACATTTACCACATGTTGTAGAATGTTGATACTAGGGCCGTAAGCCTTTTGTCAATAAGTTGGTTGGTGGGGTCCTAGCCGACTAACATTTAAAACGATGAAATTATTATTTTGTTGGGTTTTATATGGGCAACAGCAGAAAGGGATGCCTGGAGTGACGTATCTGGAGTATTTTGAGTTAACAATTTAATTTCTCTGTTTACACATAGACACTGTTTAATAGTGTAGTTTGATTGTGATTGAATGCATAAGCTGATGGGAGATGGCTACATTTAAAAAAAATATTAATAACAAAAAAACATTTTTTAATCTTAAAGGCAAATTGGAATTCAGACCCTTCTCTTAACTTAAAATATATACAAAATTAACCCTTTGACTCAGTCTTGTCAGTGGTGCCCACCTTCCCCCATGTAAGTCCATGTTGCTGTTCCCAGGTGAACCGCAGCACAGCCCTGCTCAAGAGCCTGTCTGCAGAGAGGGAGCGCTGGGAGAACACCAGTGAGACCTTTAAGAATCAGATGTCCACCATCGCTGGAGACTGCCTGCTCTCTGCTGCCTTCATCACTTATGCTGGCTACTTTGAGCAGCAGATGAGACAGAACCTGTTCACCACCTGGTCCCACCACCTGCAGCAGGCCAACATCCAGGTAACACAATTCTCACCATTTGAAAGTAAAAAAATTCTCATGAAACGGGTCGTTCTGAGAAATGCGACACAAAGGCGACAGGTCATACTATTAAAAGCAGGGCTCCTCTGTGAATGGTCCACTGTAAATGTATGATTGACAGGCTGAGCAGTACCTGTCAATCCAGTGGTTTCGAATAAAATAAATAATATACTTTAATTAATTCATAGGCCTTTGTCAAGTCTTTTCTGAACAGCTTTGTCACTGTAAACATGTTAAATTTATAATTTTTTTGCACTTTGTTATATGTCTAAATTACTTGCAATATATATATATATATATATATATATATATATATATATATATATATATATATATATATATATACCTATACCTATACCTAAATCATCTTTGCGTCTCTTCTCCAGTTCCGCACAGACATTGCCAGAACAGAGTACCTGTCCAACGCTGATGAGAGGCTGCGCTGGCAGGCCAATTCTCTGCCCGCTGACGACCTGTGCACGGAGAACGCCATCATGCTCAAGCGCTTCAACAGGTCTGTGCTGTTGCGGCGTACAGTGTGCAGCTTTAGTCCTAATGCTACAAGGATAGAGATTATATTTTATCATTTTTAATTTCCTTGGTTTAAAAGTGTAAATATCCCTTGAGGCACACAAGTAATGATCAACTAATCAAAAGTCATAGCAGATCAGTCCACTACCAAAATACTCAATATTATATAGACATTAAATTGTTATTTAATATTAAACATTCAATATAATATCAATATATTTAATGTCTAAAATATACATTAATTTTCAGATTGCACTCTTTATGTATTAAACCAGCCACACAAATGACTGATTATGTACAGCACAAATGGGGTTTGTGCTTCATTTTAAATTTTAAGAAGTAAGTAGAAAATGCAGTCTTTCTATGTGTAACTTTGTGTTGTTGCGTGTCAGATACCCCCTGATCATCGACCCGTCGGGCCAGGCCACAGAGTTTATCATGAACGAGTACAAAGAGCGTAAGATCACCAGGACCAGCTTCCTGGACGATGCCTTCAGGAAGAACCTGGAGAGTGCTCTGCGTTTCGGAAATCCTCTGCTGGTGCAGGACGTGGAGAGCTACGACCCCATCCTGAACCCCGTCCTGAACAGAGAGGTGCGGAGGACAGGAGGCCGTGTGCTCATCACCCTGGGAGACCAAGACATCGACCTGTCACCATCCTTTGTCATCTTCCTCTCCACCAGAGACCCCACTGTAAGATACACTACTGTTCTAATACACACAGATGAGTCTGCTAGTCCTGCTTCTGCACATCAGATATCATTGCATAGATAATTGGGATTTAATAAAGTATATTGATAATTAATTTTATTTAATTTTTAGTTCAACAGTCCCACACACTTCAAAGCTCATTATAGTTCCGGAAATAAATTTCCCATTTATTTTTCCTATAAAAATTTAAAAAAAATATATATATTTATGGTTTAAAAACACAACAGAGGCTAAGCAGCTGCATAGTAATTTGTGTTTACATGTAAAACCTAAAATTTGTGCGTGGAAAATATGAATCATTTCTAAATTATTGTGCAACCAGTTAGATTCAGTCATTTATTGATTATATAGAATTTATGTAAGTGTAAATTGAAGTGACTTTACAGTAGATCTTAACCTTGGCTCCCTCTCCTTCCTCTTAAGGTGGAGTTCCCTCCTGACCTGTGCTCGCGGGTGACCTTCGTAAACTTCACAGTGACGCGCAGCAGTTTGCAGAGCCAGTGTCTGAATGAGGTGCTGAAGGCAGAGAGGCCTGACGTGGACGAGAAGCGCTCTGACCTGCTCAAACTGCAGGGTGAGTCAGAGGCACAGGCAGTGCCCGATTGATGAGTTTTTTTGGCCCCTATATGATGCTGATATAAGGGGCTTTGGAGGTGCCAGATATAACAGATATATCTGGTGGTGTAAAAATTCACTGCAAATCTTCAAGTCATTATAAAATATGGGCTGGGCTTTTAAGTTGAGTTTATTTTAGTCTACTGTAAAGAGGCAGAATAACAGTAAATTTAAAGACAGTAGATAGGTTAGTCTATGGAAAAGAGTCCTACAAAAATACTATAAGCCTTCCACTGAAGTAAACGAGTAGTAGGCGTACACCCAGCGGTAATTATATGCGTAATGTCAACGATTGACACCTCTTCACAGCTCATTTACATATCAATGCAGGTCCAGTAGTGTATGACACTCTACAGTTGGCCCATGTAAGATAAAATGGGCTGTTTGTGTGGTACTTCACTCATGAACACTGATGACGCACCAGATATTGGGACATTTGCCTCTCTAAATTTGATTACTCTAATATAATTCAATCTTGAGAGCAAATTGGCCTCAACCAATTAATTAAATTAAATGGTTCTATGTGTAGTCATATAGCTAGTTTAACATACATTAAATAAGTAAAAAACTGTTTCCCTGTGCAGGAGAGTTCCAGTTGCGTCTGCGCCAGCTGGAGAAGTCCCTGCTGCAGGCCCTGAACGAGGTGAAGGGTCGTATCCTTGATGATGACACCATCATCACCACACTGGAGAACCTGAAAAAGGAAGCAGCCGAAGTCACCAGGAAGGTGGAGGAGACGGACATCGTGATGGCCGAGGTGGAGGCAGTGTCCCAGCAGTACCTGTCCTTGTCCTCCGCCTGCAGCAGCATCTACTTCACCATGGAGGCCCTCAACCAGGTAACACAGGGGAAATAGTAGAAACTTTATATGTCCCAAACTGGGGAAGTTGCAGTTTTACTGCTGCTGCATTATAGACCTTTGTAGTTGCAAAAGTATAAAGAATATTAAAGGCAAGAATTAAAAATGTGCCCATTTATAATTGGCATAAACATATTTACTACAGTATCAAGCTATACTTTTTAATGAGCTACTACTTAGAATAAATACAAATCAAAATTGTGAAATAAAACGACAAAATAAGCTGGTGGAATTGAATGTGCACATTTTAACCAACTTGTTCCCCTTGCAGATGCACTTCCTGTACCAGTACTCTCTGCACTTCTTCCTGGACACGTACCACACTGTCCTGTATGAGAACCCCAACCTGAAGAGCGTCACCGACCACTCCCAGAGACTGGCCACCATCACAAAGGACCTCTTCCAGGTTGGACCCCCAGAACCAGACTGTAACCATGCATTACCACACCTGTACTCCACTCACAAACTCTTCTGTTGTGGTTTTAGGTGGCCTTTAACCGAGTGGCCCGGGGCATGCTTCACCACGACCACATCACCTTTGCCATGCTGCTGGCCAAAATCAGCCTCAAGGGAATGACCAGGTTAGAAAAGTCCATAGAATACATTGAATTAGATGCCATATTTTCAGATTATGGACAAGGGCCTATGTAACTCTATGGGACATAAGAAATGACCAAACTTGCAATGCACAAATCATGAACCTTCTTTGTTATACATTGCACATTAACTTATGTCTTGGGTTGTTCCAGCGAGCCTTCATACGACTCCGAATTCCAGCACTTCCTGCGGGGTAAGGAGATGGTTCTGACCGGTACAGTCCTGCCCAAAGTCAAAGGCCTGACCACAGAGCAGACCGAAGCCATGGTCCGCCTCAGCCGGCTGCCTGCCTTCAAGGACCTGGTGGACAAGGTGCAGGCTGATGATGTAAGTTACTCTGGTTTGAAACATAATATTCCTTTTTAAAGGTAAAGACAAGTTTTTAAACATGTTTTTTTTTTTTTTTTTTTTTGTTGTTTTTTTTTTCCAGCAAATCTTCATGTGGCTTGAGAGCAACACTCCGGAGCTGGCTGTGCCCTACCTGTGGACAGAGGAGAAGCAGTCCAGTAAGTGTACCATATTCTAAAAAAATTGTCTCTCAAATGTCCTGTTACACCTACTGAGGTTATCCTCCATAGCTCCAGGAATGCTCCTCCATGTTTCATGTTTCAAGTAAATATACTTGACCCTGATTATTTTAGATTTCAGATTGTCACCATTATAAAGTATGTTTCTGGTTGCTGCCTGCTATTATTTTTAGCTTTATTATATTGACTTCACTCCAGTACATTCAGCCTCATGGCTTTTTTTTTCTGCAAGACAACAGTGGCAACTAAATCACTTCTCTTTTTTTATGTGTATATAATTTGACACAATAAAATTTGGCACAGAAAATGTAGGGTTTCCAATGCAAGACCAAGATACCTAAGACCAGGTACTAGTTTATGAAAACTATGCCTTAATTAGCCCTAATAAAGCATGAGCAGAGCCCATTTGTTCATAATGAATAAATGGGGTATCAATAAAGTAGTTACTAAGCAGAGAGATATAGTCTGTCCAGCTGGTTCCCAGTCTTTCCCGGAGTCTCCTCTTGGTGGGGCATGCCCTTAACACATCTCCATTGAGGTGTACAGGAGGCATCCAGAACAAATGCCCACTGCCACCTCAGCTAGCTCCGTTCCATGTGGAGGAGCAGCGACTCTATTCAGAGCTCACCACCCTTTAGGGAAACTCAATTAACCACTTGTATCCACCATTTTGTCCTTTCAGTCATTACCCAAAGCTCATGAACATACTAACTCTTAATCACTTGCTTACATATTCACTAAGCATGAATCACTCTTGATAAACTATTTGTTCATTATGAATTAAGAATTTGTTCATGCTTTATAATAATTGCGCTATTTACAGCCTTAATGAAGATATACCTTTTCTAAAGTACTAGGTAATATGCAGTGTTATTACTGCTCCACCCTGACTGCATCCTGTCTCTTGTTCTGCCTACAGCTTCCATAGGTCAGGCAGTGCACCAGCTGCTGTTGATCCAGGCGTTCCGTCCTGACCGGCTCCTAGCCATGTCCCACCTGTTTGTGTCCAAGGTGCTGGGGGACACCTTCATGAGCATCATCGAGCAGCCACTAGACCTGGCCAACATCGTGGACAGTGAGGTATGGACCGCCCCTCTCAGTCACAGCATGTAACCGCTCTTAGCTTATGGATGACAGATTGGTTGGATAAGGAGATGTAACATTAACTTAAAACAGCTTTCATCTTCAGCTTTAGTTATAATAATTTTGTTCTTTGTAGGACACTGCAGAATGCTTTCTAGCAATCAAGGCTAGGGATGGGTAGTAGATCTGTTCTTGATCTGATATTTGGTACAGATATTTTTTTGCACTGTCCCATTCTCTGTGCCCTTTTTTAAATAATGTGAAATGTAAAGAATAATGTGAAATGGAAAATAGAAGGCTGCATGTTTACACAAACATGTAACAAATAATTTTATGTTCCAGATAAAACAACATAATAAAGATCAGAAAATGACAGAATATCGGCCCTTTGGATGACAATTCTCTGATGCATTAACCTTTGAGACAGTAGCCCAAAAAAAAGCATTTATATTGATTGTGAAATGCAATACACTTGAGATAGGGAAAAACAGAAATGTTACAATTACCTTTAAGTACAATGATGAAGAGCCAGCCTAATTGAATATTTGACCACTTTCCTCCTGTGCCTAGGTGAAACCCAGCACTCCAGTCCTCATGTGCTCTGTACCCGGGTATGACGCCAGCGGCCTGGTCCGAGATCTGGCAGCAGAACAAAACAAGCAAATCACATCCGTCTCTATTGGTGAGTCAGTGCAGATGATCGTTGTTGTGACCATTGATTAATGTGTCAGGGGCACAACCAGTAAGATTCTACTACTGTTTTGGTCCAGAATTAGCAGAAATTTACCATTTCATTTACATGTCAAACTCATCTATATTAGGGCTGCAGTATTAATCAAAATCGCTATTTGAATGGACACAATTGGCAAATTGCAAAGGCTACAGTTTTAGAAGCACCATAATTTCCTCCACAAACAACAAAATCTCCTGTTATTTTTACATAAAACCGCTAGTTAGCAGTTTTTATGGATTTTTTTTTTTTTAAGTCTAGGTAGCATAGATCTGTACAAACATGTTCTGAAGTGTGATTCTCGTAATAGTTTGTCAGTTCATATTCCAATCGTTTTGTACAGTCATGTTTAAAATGTGAACTTTGAACAGAATCCTACTATTAAAACATAAATCACAAATCTAATGGAAATGCTTGTCAGAAAATGCAATTACATATTTTTTTCCAAATCATATGACCCTAATGTGTCTATTGTTTATGGCTGTTTACAGGTTCAGCTGAGGGCTTCAACAAGGCCGACAGGGACATTAACACTGCGGTCAAATCTGGCAGGTGAGTCGTTGTATTATGATGCATGTGATGCCCATATTAGTTCCCACAGACTGAGCGTTATCTCCTCCTGCTCCTCCCCAGGTGGGTGATGTTGGAGAACGTGCACCTGGCTCCAGGCTGGCTTATGCAGCTGGAGAAGAAGCTCCATTCAATGCAGCCCCACGCCAGCTTCAGACTCTTCCTCACCATGGAGATCAACCCCAAGGTACACAACCACCGATACTTAATGTTATAACAGTAATATATGCAAGGGTTAAGAACATAAAAAAGAAAACTATTCTGGTTGGAACACATTCACATCATTTCAGGCTCTGTAATGTTCCTAATGCTAATCCTGTTTAACCTCCCTGGTCCTCCTCAGGTGCCAGTGAACCTACTCCGGGCTGGGCGCATCTTTGTGTTTGAGCCTCCTCCTGGCGTCAAGGCCAACATGCTGCGTACATTCAGCAGCATTCCTGTGGCCCGCATGTGCAAGGTACCCTCACCTCACTCTCTACCTTTACAGGACTGCAACATTAATCGCAATTGAATCGGAATCACAATCAGCAAATCAGAAAGGCTGCAGTTTTTCAAATACCGTAATTTCATCCACAAACATAAAATCTCTCTTATCTCTGCATAAAAACTGCTAACCCTCTATTTAGATCTGTATAAACATGTTCTGAAGTGTGATATGTGATTCTTGTATTTGTCAGTTCAGATTTTAGTATTTTTTTCTGGATCCGTTTAAAATGTGAACTGAATCCTATTTTTTTTAAACATAAATCACGAAGTCGGTCAGTAAAATCACAGTTGGATTGGAAAATGGCTCAGCCCTTGTCCAAACCCTAACCATGGCTCCTGTTGTCTTCTGGTGTCTATAGGCGCCAAATGAGCGCGCCCGCCTGTACTTCTTGTTGGCCTGGTTCCATGCAGTGATCCAGGAGAGGCTGAGGTATGCTCCTCTGGGCTGGTCCAAGAAGTACGAGTTTGGAGAGTCCGACCTGCGCTCAGCCTGCGACACCGTAGACACATGGCTGGACGACACCGCCAAGGTACAGGCCAAAAGCAGTCATAAGCATGAAAAAAAGAGTTTGTAGTCATGTGATGCAAAATCAGAATCAAAGATTGAACTATTGCCAACCCAAGGTTAAATAAAGAGCACACATCTTTGTAAAAGTACATTATAACAAGTTTTTCATCTGAAAATGTGGTGTGAAGCCCTAGTTGAAAGAAAATCTACATTTGAATGAATTTGACTGAAGCTGCTTGTGTGCACAGGGCCGTCAGAACATTGCTCCGGATAAGATCCCGTGGGCGGCTCTGAAGACCCTCATGGCCCAGTCCATCTATGGAGGACGCATCGACAACGAGTTTGACCAGCGCCTGCTCAACACTTTCCTAGACAGAATCTTCACCAAGGGCAGCTTCGACAGCGACTTCAAACTGGCCCTCAAGGTGGACGGGCACAAGGACATCAAGATGCCCGATGGCATAAGGTACAGTGGGCTTTACACTTGGGGATTCACAAAGCTGAATTCGATGTGTTGGGACCATACACTAATCCAAACGGTCTCTGTGCAACTGAAAGCCATAGGTCAGATAACATACATGTGGTTTCATACACATGCATTACTTACTCATAGTTACACTTTTGTTTTGTAGTAAGTAGTGCATGTCATGTCTACCACTGGGTGACGCTAAAAGCACTAAAGACCTTTTGCCATGGGTGAAAGAAGTGTGCAGGGTGTTTATAATACTATGATTGTGAAGTGTAAATGTTTGTTTTCCTGTTGTCCAGGCGTGAGGAGTTCATGCACTGGGTGGAGATGTTGCCAGACACCCAGACTCCATCTTGGCTTGGTCTGCCCAGTAACGCTGAGAAGGTCCTGCTCACCACTCAGGGTGCGCTCATCTTCATTACTCCTCACAAATTCATAAGCTTGTTATTATATTTTCATATATATATATATATATATTTTTTTTTTTTTTTTTTTTTTTTGCATTTATTATGGTGATACTAACCCTTGTTTTTGCAGGTCATGTCTTGGTATATATACTGTTTCAATTAACTGACACATTCAGACATTACAAACTACAGAGAGCCCTAATGCTCCGGTGATCTTAAATGAACGGTTGATCTCAAGCTTGTCCCTGTGCTGAGTGTGTTCACAGTGAAGTCTCCACTTAGGCCTGTTCCTGTAGTGTCCTGTTTTGTCCTGTAGAGGCAGTGCTCCTCACCCTCCAGCAGCTGGACTTAGCTGTCATCATGTCACTTCCCCTTTACCCATGCCCTCATACAGCCCCTGTAGCCCACCCACACCCCCAGCTCCTCCCACCTCTTCTGCCCTCCTATGGTGTTGCATTGTAGCCCCACAATACACACCAAACACATCAACAACTTGAATATTTCCTGATGATACCCTTCCCCCCTTTCCCAAACCCAGACTTTCCCGATGACCACTCCACACTTCATCCCTGCTCCAGTGGTTTTCAGAGTGCGACTGTGTCTCAAATACCACTGTTGGCTTCTTTTACTTGCCTAGGTTTGGACAGCAATGGACTGCAAAATGACCAAAAAAATTACTTTTACTACCTACATAAGTATGGGGAAAAAGTTCAGATTCTTGGAGGATAAAACACACTATTGTCATCAACATTCCCACAGACACTGCTCTGTCTGAAGCTGTTCAAATAAATCTCAGATTAAAGTCTAATTTGAGTAACAATCTGACCAGAAAGCGCTGACTCAGTTGGAACTACAATAGGCGAGCTGATTTGTGCTCTTAAACAAGTTTTGGTAGTGTTTGCTAGTCTGTGCATTGTTTCCATGGTAACTGCTGAACATTACACCATAGCGATCCATGTAGAACACTCCCAGCATGATGTCACTGTAAAGTATCAATAGACAGACTACCTCTAGCTTGGATAGAATTTCCTGAGGTGACTACTAAGCTGTTTGAGAACCACTGTCCCTCCTCCACTCCCATCCCACATGAGTTCAACTGTGCTTTATCGGATTATAAAGGCCTGAAAATATACAGCCATTTCCTCATTAACATTGTTTGGATGTTACCTGCCTGCAGCCTTGTTTTGTCCTTTACCATCTTCTCTGTGGCCATGTTCCACCAGGTAAGCTCTATCTCTTCTTCTGGTATTAATATCTTGTACCCCATTGCTCTGCCCCCTCCCTTCCTCCCTCCCTCTCTCCCTCTGCTCCTCCTCTTCCTCCGTTGGCTGCGCAGGCACAGACATGATGGGTAAGATGCTGAAAATGCAGATGCTGGAGGATGAGGATGACCTGGCATATGAGACAGAGAAGAAGCAGCGCACTTCCTCCTCATCAGATGCCCAGCCCGCCTGGATGAGGACGCTCCACACCACCGCCGCGAACTGGCTCCAGCTCATGCCACAGACAGTCAACCCACTCAAGCGCACTGTGGAGAACATCAAGGTGTGGAGGGAAGGAGGGGGAGACGGGAGACAGACAGGGGGAGGAGGGTGATAGTGTATCAGAGTAGTAAATAGGGATGTCAAGAATATTCGTTAATCGGTGACTGCAGCATAAATTGGCCTTAAGCCTGCTCCTGACCAGGCTAAGGCTGTTTCTCAAATCACTTACCTTGCCTTGACCTGGATGCTTTTAGATCAGACAATCACTCACTGCCCAAGTCGTGTTCTATTCCTCCATGTCCTTCGTTTGGTTAGCATGTGGCTAATGGGCATGGATCTGTATTGTATGCATGTTAGCTGAAGTTTATTTGTATATTTGAGCCTAGATTACAAAGTAAGACAGTTTTATGAAACAGCCCCAGAGGACACCAAACATTTCAGACCATGTGAACAACTAAAAAAAAATCTGTTTAAATAAAATGTATTTGAACTTCAATGTTATTAAAGCCATCAGAGTGTTGTCACCACATTGAAAGGCTCTTGTTTGCCTTTTGAATTTTTCTTGATTTATGCCATTATGTATGAAACGGGTGCTGCCCCCTACAGGACCCTCTGTTCCGCTTCTTCGAGCGCGAGGTCAAGATGGGAGGAAAGATGCTGCAGGAGATCCGCCAGGACCTGTCCGATGTGGTGCAGGTGTGTGAGGGCAAGAAGAAGCAGACCAATGACCTGCGGACGCTCATCAGCGACTTGGTCAAAGGTAACACTATATCACAGACACTGTAATAACAGTGTGCCACTCAACAACTCATACCACAAGTGGAAAGCCAACTTTGTCTTGGATACCTTATTTATCATACAATTAAAGAATGTATTTTGATAGTCGATTGCATGATAGAACATTCCATTGTCAAAAACATGCCTAGGGAGGTTTTAGATGTCATTCATGTATATTTGAGTATTTTAGCTATCTCTCTCCCAGGCCCTATTTGAACCCTCCTTGTGGTTAGCTGTAAGATTCTATGCAGTGCTCAGCCCACAAACCTATGTCAGCCATGCTCCCTCACGATAATTCTCCATAAAACAATCCATGCTGATAGTGCTCTTAAAGATGTTAATTTACTCTGTTGAAAATGCTAAGAATAAATAATATAATAATATTTAGATGTATTAAATACATTTGTGTGGAAGTTCACTCAAGTTGGACTGCATTTTATTTATTCGTGGGTCAAGGTAATTGCAGTAAAGATGATGCAATGTAGTACAATCCTCATACTGACTTGAGTGCGTATACTTGTAGGTATCCTCCCTCGCAGTTGGTGCCGCTACACTGTCCCCGTATCCATGACTGTGATCCAGTGGGTGGCAGACTTCAGTGAGAGGATCAAGCAGCTGCAGCAGATCTCCCAGGGAGCAGCCAGCGGGGGCGCTAAAGAGCTCAAGGTACTGCATTGTGAATCTGGGCCCACCTAAGACACACAGTTATGCCTTGTACCATCTAGTCTGATGTTGGATTCTCTTTAATGAGGCTTTGTGTTGTGTCCTGTCCAGAACATCCACGTGTGCCTGGGCAGCCTGTTCGTCCCTGAGGCGTACATCACTGCCACCCGTCAGTATGTGGCTCAGGCTAACAGCTGGTCTCTGGAGGAGCTGTACCTGGAGGTGAACGTGACCACAGCACAGGGAGCAACACTGGACGCATGCAGCTTTGGAATCAAAGGTCACACACTACTGGACACAGTTTACCTTACTCAAACAAGATCCTTATCATTTGAATCTACATATATTGTTTATAGTTTTGACAGTGACTATGTTTACGCACACACAAATATTTGATGATGATCTGATGTCTGGAGTTATCAGGGTGTGAGTACCGGTAATCTGATTTCTTTCTGCTTGCTCACACCTGCAGGTCTTCCAAATACAACACTTACTACTGCACTCAAAATCTGATTATCGTTAATGGAAATGTAATCTGATTTTTTTTTTCTGATCATGATTCCTATAAAAACTCCAGAAATCCGATAATGCATTTTAGAGTAACTGGCTTTTTTCCATAAATCTGATAGTAAGTTGGATGTATGAGAATGTCTAATGCTTGAGTGCTGTGCTACAGGTCTGAAGCTGCAGGGGGCGACCTGTGCCAACAACAAGCTGTCACTGTCCACATCCATCTCCACAGAGCTGCCCCTCACCCAACTGCGCTGGGTCAAACAGGGCAGTGCTGAGAAGAAGCACCAGGTACGACCACCATTACCACCAGCACAACTCACACATATTTGAAAGAGTGTAGCAGGTATATTATCTGTTCTCATGGCTTCAATTCAAACCACCATAATTGCTCAGAGGAGGGCACTTAGCAATGAGGCATAGTAGCTGTCAATTTAGCCTTTTTGCTAACGCTAGCGGGAGAGAACTCAGGGAAAGAAGGCAGCTCATTGGTCTTTCATTAATGTTCAAATCTTGATTTAGGGACTAAATCATTCAATAAATATCCCAGGATCATGTAGCACGGGTTAAAACCATCATTTTAAGATTAGTTTTAAAGCTGCAGATGCAGAGATGGGCCACGATTTTTCAATAGAAAGTGAATTGGTGCAAATTGGTACTGTATATTGGTGCAAATTGGTACTTATATTGATGGATAGTAGCCACCGTGTTACAAATACAACATACAGTCTATGGTGCAGTTTTTTATACACATAAAAGTGACAATGGAAAAAATTTACCTCAAAAGTTCAACTATTTCTAGATTTTTCAATATCTCATTTTTGAAGTGCCATCACCCTGCGCCTCACCCACCTGTGCTTTCCCCGTAGGTGACCCTGCCCGTGTACCTCAACTTCACACGCTCCGACCTGATCTTCACCGTGGACTTCGATATCGCCACCAAAGAAGATCCGCACAGCTTCTACGAGCGCGGAGTGGCCATCCTGTGCACGGAGTAGAGCAGTCACACCCACTACTCATGTCTTTTATTTACCCACTACATATTAATCAGTAGTAGTTGTAGTTGCATTCTAATGTTAACAGTAAGAGTAAAAGTGTAGGGATTGTAACCATAGGCCACAGTCATGTAGAAGAAAGGCTTTGGAAGTGACTAGAGGGTGAACAGGAAGTGGTACAGTTTGGTACAGGCTTATGGAGAGTTCAGATGGGGAAGAAATGTTGAAATGATGTTTTTAAATGAAAGGATTCAATGCAATTGGAATAAAGTACATTAAAATAAATATTGAGTTTTTTGTATTTATTAACATATTTTTAATTAGATGTGTCGAAGTAAAATGGTAGATTCAAGCGCTAATTAAAGGTGCTGTTCTTGATTTTTACTCTTAAAAATGTGAAAAACAAGAGCATTCTGAGCATCCTAATTATTCACTATGAGGTTTTTAAGCACTTTTTACAACTTTCAGAGACCAGTTGACCTGCATGGTAACAAGCACTTATTTTAGTGTAAAAAGGCTTTATAATTGGATGTAGGCAGTGTGGACTTGTATTGTTTGTACAGCTCTTGAGGTAAAAATATCTGCTGTGGCAAGACATGTTTTGCTTACATTTATGGGTAAAAAAATCTGATACCGTTCTTTAAATGTCTGCTAACAAGTGAATTAGATATTTGTGGTTAATATTGCACTGATCTGATACTGGTGTGGGATATTTCGTTGCAGATACTGAAAAATGTATTGACTCTCAAATATCGGTTCAGCAGATATCCAGGTTGGAGCTATAAATTGATTTAATAAAACTATTTGCTGTTCTGAGTTTGCCCAGAAATAATGTTTTACTTTTAGAACTAAGCTGTTCTGTAGTTACTTGAAAGCTAAATAACAGCTACATTACACATTTGAAGCGTTTTTTGTCTTTGTTTTAAGGAAATAAATGCTGTTCTCTCTCGACTGGTATCGGCTGATACCCGGTATCGACACTTAAAGCTATAGTATCAGAATCGGTGTATCCCTAGTTAACTATGTAAATCTAAGGTACAAGAGACTGTATTGGACCCTCCAGCTGGACCCTCCTGGCCCTGGCTTCTCTCACACTGGAGGATGGGAGTGGGACACATGCACAGGACTCATTTGCCTTCAGAGAGGAAGATGCAGATAAGAGATGTACACTGTGTTCCATAATATGCAAATTATATTTTTCTCTGGTTTAACCAAATTGTCAATATCAATGACATTCATAATTTTCAAGTCATCAACCTTTAGAGAACAATTCAAATGTTATTGAACAAACCTCCCAATGATAACAGTATTTTAACTAAAAACTTAAAATGCACCATTCCAAATTAATATGCACAACAAAATAATTGGAACAAATGACCATTTTCAGTTCTTTGTTATTGTAAAAAACTGAAAATGGTCATTTGTTTATTTTTCAATTAGAAGCATTAGCATATCACTGAAATCAAAGCTATTTCAATCAAAACTTCTTCACAGGTCAAGTTACATTTTAACATAGGACCCCTTGAACTTGTGAGTTTGTGGAGAGTTTCTGCTTGAGTTTCAGGATGTCACAAAAGCCTCCCAGAGCTGCTGTTTGGATGTGAACTGCCTCCCGCCCTCATACATCTTTCGCTTGAGGATGCTCCAAAGGTTCTCAGTAGGGTTGAGGTCAGGGGAGGATGGGGGCCACTCCATGAGTTTCTCCTCTTTTATGTCCATAGCAGCCAATGATGCAGACGTATTCCTTGCAGCATGAGATGGGACATTGTTATGCATGAAGGTGATTTTGTTATGGAAAGAACGGTTCTTCTTTTTGTACCATGGAAGAACATGGTCAGTCAGAAACTTCACAAAGGTCATTTTCAAACCTTCAGGGACTCTAAAGGGGCTGACCTGCTCTCTCCCAATGATTCTGGCCCAGATCATGACTGCCACCTCCTTGCTGACATCGCAGCCTTGTTGGGATATGGTGGCCGTCCACTAACCATCCACCACTCCATCCATCTGGACCGTCCAGGCTTGCACGGCACTCATCAGTGAACAAGAAAATTAGCCTTAATGTATTTCTTGGCCCACTGGACTCATTTCTACTTGTGACCATTGTTTAAGGTTGGCCGAATAGAAGATTTATGCATAATTGCAAATCTCTGGAGGATCCTACACCTTGATGTTCGTGGGACCCCAGAGGCACCAGCAGCTTCAAATATCTGTTTGCTGCTTTGTAATGGCATTTTAGCAGCTGTTCTCTTAATCCAATGTATTTGTCTGGCAGGAACCTTCCTCATTGTGCCTTTATCTGCACAAATCCATGTGTGCTCTGAATCAGCTACAAGTCTCTTAGTAGTATGATGATCACGCTTAAGTTTCGTGAAATATCTAAGGTTTTCATACCTTATCCAACATATTCAACTATTTCATGCTTCAGCCCTAGATTCTTTTTCTTTCCCATATTGGTCCCATAATAATATTTCCCATAATCTTGGTCTGCTTAATAATGTGGAACGCCCGTCTTAAGTAGTTTTCCTTTACTTGGACTTACCTGGCAAACTAATTGGCACAGGTGTCTGAGATTGATTTCATTGACCCAAAGAGCCCTGAGACACAATACCATCCATGAGTTTCACTGGAAAACAAAAAAAATGTACTACTTGGGCAAGAGTAAAAAAGTATTTGGGAAAGTTACTACTCCAGAGTAACTGCCGAGACGTAACATCCGACTTATAATTTATAGTTAAAGTAAATGGAAGGACAAAACATTAAATAATGCACAAAATCTGTTATTTTCAAAGGATACACACAAATTAGACAAACTAAATCATATCTGAAGGAGCTGCCACAAACACAAATGTTCAAATCATTTCACATTGTCAACAAACATATACAAAAAACAAACATATATTGCTAGAAAAGTACTCTGAATTTCTTTACAAGGCTACTCCAGTAAGTACTACCCACCTCTCTGTGTATCTCATAGATTTTATGTGAAGTTAAAAAAGTCAAATGAGATAAGAAATGACAGTTCAATTATTATTAACAAATGTGAATTTAGTCTTTTTAACAGACTTTCAAATGTCGTAGTGTGGATAGGCTCAGGAACACAGATTTTAACCACAGACTAAGTTAAAACTACCTTTTAACGGTTGAAGTCAATATGCTGGTAAATATTTACTTAATGTCCTGATTACGCATATTTGCGGCAAACCCAAAAACTGCTATAATTAAAATTTCTATGAACTTTATTTTGGTATGATATGTAAGGAGGCATATAACAAACTGCTGCAGATTTTTATTTTGACCCAAGTCGCTTAATTTTGGGAATTTACAACAGTTGTATAAAAAATTCCTGAAGCTTTCTTTTTTTTCAATGGGCTCCTGCAGCTCCTGCTCAAACCTGCCCCATGAGAAACGAATTATAGAAAATTAAATAAACAGTGGAGGAATAACTTTACCATGTTTGTTGTACTGGTGCATGATTGGGTTTATTTCAAATAAGGGACACCGGGCGTTACCGGGTTAAAATGAAAATATGAAGTGACTTAAATATTCCAGAAGTTCAATTTGAATTATGAGATTTTAAATGTAGTTCTAGCATAATCCAGATTTGGTTCTGGTTTAGTCTTGGATAGTTTTTGTCAAAGTTAGACTTGGACCTGTAGTTTATGAAATGTACAATCTAAATCGTACATAAAATGATAATTTAAATTGCTTGTTTCTATGGGGGTGTTACACAATATGGAAATCTATATGGCAATCATTTAATAACTAAAAAGATATGTCATACACTGAAATATTTCTCAAACAAGTCACTTAAACTTCTAAACCATCAGCTAAAAATGTAACTATAGCGCCATCTGCTGTTAAATTTTTGTAATGGGGACTGCGCAATAACGGACACAATTGAGACATGCAAAAACACATGGTAAACTAATTCACTTTCTTGTCACCACGGATATGCCTGGAATGTTCCACAGTATGGTAAAAAACACATTCGATAACGTGGAGACAAGCATGTGAATTCCAAGGGTTAAGCAGCAGGTCAGATCTGTGGAAAGAGGACTAATGGGAAGGGGATTAATGCAAGATATATAGGTTTAACACCATACTGTGGTAAATTTCAGGCAAAGAAACATCTGCATGGAAAAAGCAGGTGACAACCCCCTTACTAGAAGTTACTTTTTGCACCTTTTGTGAAGTGTAATTTTTTTCTTCTTCTTTTTGTTCAGCTCATTTGCTGGCTTGACTATGAGGAGCCAGCATAGTCTCATTAATGGAAAACAATGAATCCAAGTTAATTTTTTTTCAACACAGTTTCTTCCAATTCCTCCTCCAGTTCCATGCTAACCACGCACTGCCGCTTCCTCTGTGTCCGATCCACCAGCTCTGCCCCGGGGAGCCCACACTTTCTCTTATGGAGGTTGGATGACGGGCTGGGAGATCTTTCATAAGACCTGTCCATCATGTAGGACCACCCAGACTTCAGGCATGGTCCTCCTCCGTCTCTTCCATTCTGCTCCGAAGCTAGCGAATCTTCCCCGTCGCTAAAAGACATGGTTGCATGGAAGTTGGAATTTTCGTCATATGAAAGTGTATTGTTTTGCTTGTCCGTATTGCTGGTTTTGATGGGGTCTGCAGCAGGTTGGTGGAGGGGTTGCTGGTTGAGTCTCCGGTTACGGCCCAAGCACCAGCAGAGGGAGCTCTTCACAAACTGTCTGGTTCGTCTGCTGCACTGGACATCCATAGAATCATCCGAGTCCTCCGAGCTGCCGTCGTAAGGGTCCAGAAACTGCAAAGAGGAAAAAGAGGATTAAATCAGCCCATTTGGCACAGCATTTTGGAAATACATCACATTATCCGTTTGGGCCTAGTTTAACCTTTATGTGTTCCTCCCGCTGGTGTTAGAGTGGAGTTTCTTTGGGGTCTTTTCTAACCCTGTTTTGCTTCTCATATTTCATGTATAAAGTAAAAGGAATTAAAAAAAAAAAAAGTTCTGTTCTATTTAGTCTGACTTCAAAATACTGCACACCAAAATTACCTTAGATTTAATTTATATAATTTAGTGCCAAATAGGCTTTGATTATGTGAAAAAGTGCATTTTATAGGCCCTATAACAGTGGAATATTTGCTGAATGAGAAGGTGGGAGTGGTCTACAAATGTGGAGCAAAAAGTGACATTGAAGTTCCTTGGGGTCAGTTATGTCATTTTTCCAGTCATTTCCATGGCTTGAGTGACTCCTGCTTACATTTCTGTGTTTGGCCTTTCATACCAACTTCATTCAAACTGGTTTTAAAGGCTCTGTCTAATACAGGATCAAGAATAACACAGGAATCAAATCTCACTGTAAATATGTGACTGGAGCTTTAGAACAATTAAAAACGCACAATAGAAAAACTCTTATTTAATAGGACTGCACATCCTGATTTAAAAAACACTCTCGCCTTAGAGCAAGAAGATTCCTGGTTCAATTCCCAGGCTGGGTAAGAAAATTTGCATGTTCTCCCTGTGTCTGGGTAGATACATTTAAAACATGCACAATGTCTATACCTCCACCTAGGTACTTCTGACCAAACTTGTGTCCAGATTACCACAGAGTAGCAGCCGTGTCTTCCTGTGGACTTGGGCACCAGGGGGAGGGTCTGGGGAACACAGTCGCTCTCTGCTGCACTGCTGCCACAGCCCTGAGCACGAAGAGGAAAAGAGTTATACAGTTACACACCCAAGCTGTGTTTGCTGGGGAGCAAGTTCTATCGTAGTACTGGATTGGTGACATGTGCCCAGGTGTTTTTGAAAATGTGGAAGGAATTGAACCATCCTACACTAAAAATGTGTAATGAGAGAATGATGAATGGTGCTCAACATGAGAATTTTGGGTAAGGTCAATGAAAAATGCCACACAGGACTTGAGAGAAAGGTACAGGGACATACCATAGTGCTGGTGTCGGACCACCTCAGGCTGACCTCAGACTCCGAGTCAGTGCTGGACTCCACTTTACACATCTCCTGATCCAACAGCACAGACCGGGATATGCACAAGATATTACATTAAAGTGCATATGGCAGGTTTTCATGTTTTTCTAATTCTGACTTGGTTTAGTGGGATAGTACCTGTGGTCAATATTTATCATAGTTTTACACCAGTAAAGTGACAGTTTGTGGGGAAAAAAGGCAGGAAAATTCGACCCAAAATGCAGTTAAGACATTTTCCTGACAGTTTAAACCTTCATTTAACTAAATAAAGTTGCCATTCATTTTTTTATTGATCTAATCATAACTATTGCACAGTTTTGAGAGGTTTTGGTCCATGCTTACATTATAGTTGTTAGTTAATGGTTATGGAAATATCTCTACTTATGTCTAATCACCATGTCAAACCATAAATATATACTACACCTTTCTTTTTAAAGGTAAAATATTTACTTCTCACCATGTACTTGAAAGCCAGGTGGTCCACATTATTGGGGACATATCTGCCTCTGGGATCTAAGAAAATTGAACTGGTGAAATGTAGGGGACATGACATAAACTTGATATAATTTACCCAAGTGTCTCCGTTTTCTCCACGCCATGAGGACATCTGGAGCTTCTAACTTCTACTGCAGGAGTCCAGGGGATCTTGGACTAAGCGTGTCGAGCTTCTGATGCGCCAAACCATGCGGAGGGAGAAGCACATGAGGGGCCTGACGCGAGATTTGAAATCATCGCACAAGTCCGATCAGCTGTTGTTCTACCTTTCAAAATAAAATGACTGAATAAAACGAGTCCTCAGATCAGATGCGATTCATATGTTTTGTAAGATATGCATTATTATTATTATTATTATTATTATTATTATTATTATTATTATTATTATTATTATTATTATTATTGTTATTATTATTATTATTATTATTATTATTATTATTATTATTATTATTATTATTATTATTATTAATAATAATAATAATAATGATGATGATGATGATGATGATGATGATGATGATGATGATGATGATGATGATGATGATGATGATGATAATAATAATAATAATAATAATAATAATTATTATTATTATTATTATTATTATTATTATTATTATTATTATTATTATTACATCCGGATGGGAATGATGATAATAATGATGATGATAATAATAATAATAATAATGATGATGATGATGATGATGATGATGATGATGATGATGATGATGATGATAATAATAATAATAATAATAATAATAATAATAATAATAATAATAATAATAATAATAATAATAGGCAAGTTTATTTGTACACAGTTCATACACAAGGTAATTCAAAGTGCTTTACAGAATAAGAAATAGATTAAAATCGCAATATAACCAATCAAAACATAAAATAACAATCACAAATAATCATCACAAACTTAGCATTTAAAGGAGAAAAGTGCAGAATAAAAACCTTTTCAGTCATATAGTAATAATAATAATAATAATAATAATAATAATAATAATAATAATAATAATAATAATAATAATAATAATAATAATAATAATAATAATAATTTTTAAAAAAGAAAAGAAAAGCGTGGCCGCTCCGTCACTTCCGGCCGGAGGGGACAGGAATGAATGTTGATTTCAAAGATGGCGGCGGAGGGAGGAGGGAAGGAGATGAACGAGATCAAAACTCAGTTCACCACTCGGGAAGGCGTCTACAAACTCCTCACGCACTCCGAATACAGCCGCCCCAACCGGGTGCCTTTCAACTCGCAGGGATCCAACCCCGTCAAGGTCTCCTTCGTCAACGTGAACGACCAGTCCGGCAACGGCGACCGGATTTGCTTCAATGTGGGCCGCGAGCTCTACTTCTACATCTACAAAGGCGTCAGGAAGGTAGCTGCTTACGCCCTATGACACTTACACCACTAGGGTTACAAAATCTAGGTTGTGATCTTTGGTTTGTGTCGCGGTAGCGGGCGATTGCCGGTGTAAATATCTCTTGACAGGTACTTGACTTTGAAATGAGCTGACAGCTAGTTAGCTTTAGCCCGCAGGTTTCTTACTAGTGAGCTAACCAGCGCTACTGGCTAACGAGAGGCTAATCAAATGGTTTTACAGAGAGATTGGGCGAAACACAGCAGCTCGGCGTTAGATCGGCGGTGTTTACGAAAGTGTTGGGCCGCAGTTTGGTCAGTAAACAAACGTTAAAGTGCCGTGATTGTAAGCTGTCAGTCGTGAAACTAGCCTGGAAGCGGGTAGTGCACAGTGACAGCCGCGGTTAGCACCTGTGGAGGCTCTCTGATAGATGCTAATGAACCAAGAGAGTGACCGCTTTGCAAGATTTTGTGGGTGTTTCAGATTGTAGTAGTGTGTTAGGTGCGGAGCTACACTAAACCAAGAGATCAATGCAACTTCTTCAACTTCCTGAGAAATTGATGGATAAGCGACGGCGAATGACCCATTAGTGTTTATGTTTATGGCAGACTCGGTAGTAGTAGTGTCCTGTGACTTATCTGACATTCAGGTTTGTCATGTTTGGAGCATATGGGACTTACTTGTCAATATCATTATCGTGTCTTTTGAAACAGTTGTTGGTCGAGCCATATACTCTCATTGTAGTGTCAGTCAGTCAGTGCAAGTTACTCCCATCTCACTGGATCAGCTGACCGCTAATTGGTCATAGTCTTTAGTGCTGACTGATAAGTGTAAGCACAGATGACTACAGAAAGAGCAGATCCAAATTTAAAACACTGATAAAATGCTAGGTTCAATGAGGAGAAAATATTAAATGAAATGGGTTTGACAACTAACTGCAGCTGTGCGTCTGTCTGGAGTCACTGTTACAATGTGATCACTTAGGTGTAGTCTGTACAATGAAGTGTCAATGATTAACACAGTACAGTTGTAATGGTTATCTGCAGTTCAGTCTTGGCACCACAGCAGAGTTTAGACTTTAGAGTTTCAGGAAATGGGCAGCACTTTTCCCATTAGAGTGAATCACTCCTCCCTGGTACAGTTCATTGTGGTCACAGACAAGGAGAACTGTTAGACTGTAGGAAATAATGCCCCATCTTTTTCTGTTTCCATAGTCCTGAAATGTGTTATGTTTGCAGGCTGCAGACTTGAGTAAGCCTATAGACAAGCGCATCTACAAAGGAACACAGCCCACGTGTCATGACTTTAACCACCTAACAGCTACCGCCGAGAGCGTGTCTCTGCTCGTGGGCTTCTCTGCAGGACAGGTCCAGCTCATCGACCCCATCAAGAAGGAGACCAGCAAGCTCTTCAATGAGGAGGTACTCCCACTTCACAGCCACACCACTCATGTACGCTCCATGTTCTAACAGTGTGTTCTCTCTGCAGAGGCTCATAGACAAGTCCAGGGTGACGTGTGTCAAGTGGGTGCCGGGCTCTGAGAGCCTGTTCCTGGTGTCCCATTCCAGTGGAAATATGTACCTGTACAACGTGGAGCACACGTGTGGCACGACAGCCCCTCACTACCAGCTCCTGAAGCAGGGGGACAACTACTCTGTGCACACGTGTAAGAGCAAGTCCACCCGCAACCCCCTCCTCAAATGGACTGTGGGGGAGGGGGCTCTCAACGAGTTCTCCTTCTCTCCGGATGGGAAGTTTCTGGCCTGTGTAAGCCAGGATGGCTTCCTCCGAGTCTTTAACTTTGATGCGGTGGAGCTGCATGGCACCATGAAAAGCTACTTCGGGGGCTTGCTGTGCGTGTGCTGGAGCCCTGACGGGAAATACATCGTGGCGGGTGGAGAGGACGACCTTGTGACTGTGTGGTCATTCATGGACTGCAGGGTGATCGCCCGCGGGCATGGACACAAGTCTTGGGTGAGTGTGGTGGCCTTTGACCACTACACCACCAGTGTGGAGGAGAGTGAGCCCATGGAGTTCAGCGGCAGTGATGAAGACTTCCAGGATCAGATGATCCACCTGGGCCGGGAGCGAGCCAACAGCACGCAGTCGCGCCTCTCCAAACGCAACTCCACGGACAGTCGGCCCGTCAGCGTCACCTACCGCTTTGGCTCGGTGGGACAGGACACTCAGCTGTGCCTCTGGGACCTGACCGAGGACATCCTTTTCCCCCACCTGCCCCTCTCACGGACACGGACTCACACTAATGTGATGAATGCCAGCAGCCCTCCAGGGGGTGCTCCTGTCATCACCACTACAACCACCACCAATGGAAACAACAGCGGTGCTAACACGCCCGCGCTCAATTCTGTGTCCAGCTCACTCCCGCGCTCCAACAGCCTGCCGCACTCCGCCGCTAACACTGCTACGGCTAACAGCACCAACAAGCCCAGCGCGGGCACGGGCACAGGCATCATGGACAGTGCCATTGCCACCGGGGTCAGTAAGTTTGCCACGCTGTCTCTGCACGACCGCAAGGAACGCCACGATAAGGACCACAAACGCAACCACAGCATGGGGCACATCAGCAGCAAGAGCAGCGACAAGCTCAACCTGCTGACCAAGAGCAAAACAGACCCAGCCAAGACTCTGGGCACACTGCTGTGTCCGCGCATGGAGGATGTGCCTCTGCTCGAGCCCCTCATCTGTAAAAAGATAGCACACGAGAGACTCACCGTACTCATATTTTTAGAGGACTGTTTAGTGACTGCATGTCAGGAGGGATTTATTTGCACATGGGCCAGGCCAGGCAAAGTGGTAAGTTCTTTTTAACACAAGGAGTTGACGAAAGAGCCAAACACTCTGAAAAACACAGTAACAAAGTGAAGCTAATGTAGCCAAAAGCAGGTGTATGTGAGTGCGTGCAGCGTTTGTCTGTCAGACTGGAGCAGGCACACACTCCTCACACGCCTGATCTGTGGAGAGGTCCAGGCATATCCTCTCTAAAGGTCACATTTCATTTAGGAAGCCAGTTAATACAAAAGACCACACTTTGATTATAATGTTGTTTTGCATTTAGTTTGAATTCAAACCTTCAAATGCAAACCGTGCCAGTAGTTCCCCAAAAGACCCCAGTATTTCCTGCTCAGTGGAACCATTCTTCTGCCTCTCATAAGTCTATTTAAATACATTACACTAACACAAAGGCATCATTACCTGTCTATGATAGAGTTTTGCCCCTGTTAGCTTAATTTGATAGAACATTAAATGCATTGAAGTTAATAGGAACAGAATATGTCTAACAGTAGGGCTGTAACTGAAATAGCTATTTTAATAATTGTAAACCATATATTGGTCATTTAAAAACAAAACAATAAACAAGATGTCCCCGTGTCTCCATGAGGTCTTATCCTAAAAGCTGCTAACGTTGTAGTTTAGACCTCTACAAACATATTCTGAAATGCATGGAATTCTTGTTCTCTTCTCTCAAATGATAATGCTCCTAGACCTGTTCAAAAGTGCTCTGTGAACTCAATATTATATGTTTTCAATTAGTGTCAATAATTAGTCATTAAAATAAGATTGCAAAAATATTAGCTTTAACAAAACTGACTTAATTAGAATTGTACTGAATGAAGTTTGTTCCTCTACGTTTTTCTGGGTACCTGAGATTAAAACATTTTCTCCTTGACGGCACTGTGCAAAACAGAACTAGTTAATTTTAAAAGGTTTGCAGTGGTCCAAAGTTATTCCTCCTTTCCTTACAGATTCAGACCCTCCTAATTATTCACCACGATGGGTTTATAAGCACTTTTTACAACTCTAAGAGACCAGAGAGCTAACAACAACTAGCATGTTAACCCCTTCTCTGATGATAAACTCTTTTTTATATATATAATTGGGTAGAGACGGTACACAGCAGACTTATTTTCACTTCAAGAGCTTCTTATATAATATTATACAAATTTTCCTCGCATACGTGGGAAAAATCAGATACAGAGCCTTAAAATGGTCACTAAATAACAACAAAATACAAAATTCTTACTCCATGGACAATTATTTCTGCTAGAAACAGAAAATAAAATTGAGATTAATCAGAAATGCCTTGAAACAACAAAATCTAAGAAAAGTAGACCAAAAAAATGAACTAATCAATATTACTCAACTATAATTATTCTGAGTTCATGTGATTTGATAATTATTTTATAGCAGTGTATTAAATGTTTGCCTCCTCTTGCTGCTGTTGGCTTGACTCGTGCCTTGCTGTTAGCATTAGCATTAGCTTTGCTCCTCTACACCTCCCGTCTTCTGCTATTGCTCCAAACTGCAACCAGGCTAACTCTTCTTCACTTTCTACTTGTTGCTTGATTTAAATTTTTTTTTTTTAAATTCATTTAAATTTTTTTAAACGTTCATTTCTGTTGCTCCAGTATGTGACTCTCTTTCCCAACGCCAACCTCCTTTTGTTTTTTCCTGTTTTTTTCCAGGGTTTATTGTCATCCCAAAACCAGGCCAGCTCCCCCAGCGGAACAGTAGTATAGCCACAACCAATAATTGTGCTGCTAGCGACAAGCCTGCGACGTCCGATGCTGCTCGCTCGCCACCGTCCGCAGTGCAAGTTTTTCTGTTCACCCTTCTTCTCCTCCTCCTCCTTCTCCTCTTCCTCCTCCCTTTTTTCTTTCTTTCGTTCCTTTTGTCCTTTTTTGTCGTTTCTTTCCCGCTCTGATCTAGAGGAAGCAACACGACTGTGAGCGGTTGTCCTCTGGAGTTTTAACACTTTTTAACAGTTTTAAAACTAAAGACCTACCCAACTGTTTTTTGTTTTGTTTTTGGAATTATGGCTTATCAGACGCAAACTGTGACTTGAGATTATTATTATGAGTTGGTGATTCTCGAAATGTTAAGTGAAGTCAGTGGTGAAGTTGTAGGTACCACATTGGCGAAGGTGAAGTTGATATATTTGGCACCTGCGCTAAGGCGTGACCTCATCACAAAATGGTGGGCACTTGTAATTTATTACATAAACAATCAAACAAATTAGTGAATCGAGGCAGTGCTCTGGGTTCAAATCAAGCCAAATCATCAAAGTCCCTTTACCAACTCTTTAAAAAATGATATACACTACACTACTAGTCAAACGTTTGGACACACCTCATTTAATATTTATTTTTTATGACTTCTGTATTGTAGACATCAGATATATGAAGCAAGATGTATGGAATGATGTAGCAAAAGAAAAAAAAACTTGTTTTTTTTTTGTCATTTTGATTCAAATGCTCAAAGTAGCCGCCCTTTGCTTGTTGACAACACTGTAAACCCTTGACCTTCTCAATGAGCTTCATGATGAAGTTTCCTGAAATGGTTTTCACTTCATAGGTGTGCCTTGTTTGGGTTCATTGATGGAATGCCAAGATTCCAAGTTGTGATCAAAGCGAAGGGTAAAGAATTTAAAATATAAAACATGTTTTGAGTTATTTCACACTTTTTTGTTTACTACCTTCCATATATGTTCGTTCATATTGCTGATGCTTTCATTGAGAATCTACTAGAGTTAAAATTTCAAAGTGCATTTCGATATTCCATATTCAATATTGCCAATTTCGATACCAAAATGATAAAAAACTTGGACAACAGAATGTAATTTTCAGCACAAAATACCTGTGCTTCTTTCAATTACCATACTGGTACTGGTACTGGTGTTGATAACGTTCAAGCTCACTCTAAAACTAGACATGTTTTGGGGATTTTTTTTCAATATCGATACTTGTTAAATTAACTATTCTCAACACTCCTTTTAGTATCAATTAGTATCTGATTTTCAATACTTTTGAAAACCCTAGAATCTACAGTGTAAATAGTCATAAAACATGAAATGAAAAAGTGTGTCCAAACGTTTGCCTGGTACTGTATATTTCCCATGGTTATCCCCGTGCTCAGTGTGTTACCTACAGCGCCTCCTGGTGGCTCTGCTGAGAGCCCACGCCTGGCTGTTTCCCTTCTCCTTTGCACTGACTTCCTCATGTTTTCTAACTACTCTAATAGAACAAAGAGGGTGAGGACTGCCGCGTTGCACCCGGCTCTATCCTCCCTTCTGGAATTCTGAATCTTGGAAAGCTGGATGCTGCAATGCTAGTCTTTTGAAAAGATGTTTGCACTTAAATGAGTTTATTAGAGAAAAGGCTTTACGTGTTTGGGTGTGTCACAACTCACAGACTGCTAATAACAGTAGGCAAAGATTAAAACCTTTATCTATTGAGCATTTATTTTAATATGATTTCAGATTCAAATCTGCTCTGTATCATAATGTGTATAATGTAATTAATTGATTTGATGGGGGCCTAAGCAAACTACCATTACTCCAGTGGAAGTTTTGTCATTGATAGTTATATTTCTAAAGCCTAAAGTATACATATTAATAATATTAAAATAATCTTGAATACACTGCTTGTCTCTTGTTTCAGTTTGCAGATTACACTACAGATTTAAAGGAACTGTATGTACCATTATGATTCAAATATTAGTCCCTGGATATGAGGTAAACATGTTCAAACACTGGACATGATGGCCAAGTTTTTTGTTATATTTTTTTTATTTGATTCTCAAGATTATTATTGAATCAGAAAGCAGCAGAATGAGCCAGTTTCAATGCTAAAATCCAGTTGGTTTAAACCTAAAACGCCTCTTTCTGATCTAATTTGTCACTACCTAAACCCCAGCACCTGCAGCCACTCATGAATCAGTGCTAGTGCAGCCTCTGCAGCTCAGTGAGTGAATTCTGGAGGTTCTGAGCTTTCACATGAGGCCAGTTCATAAACTGAGAATGAGAAAGACTTGTGTGTGTCTCTATCTGCAGGTTAAGGCTCTGGCAACATGGGTTCAGTTGGGATTGTAGTATTTTTCTTTTTTTTTTAACTGTAAGAGCGCACACTACACACAGTTCCTTTAAAAGAATCTTTTGATGAACAATGTACCTTATGAAACTTGCACATGTTTTTCATGTATCTTTTCAACATGATTTATTGCAGATGTCATGAACCTCAAGGCCAGACAATTTTATTTATTCACTGCCTTACTTTAAGATACAAATTTATAACTGGTAAAAATGAGGCACCAGATCTTTATTAAAGCTTTGCTCCTCAACAGGACACAGTAATATTTTATACTGGCTTTATCAAGGCAGATTTTCACAAACTTGCAGTAAAAAGTACAGCTTACAGTCATGGGCCAATTTACCTGGAAGCCCAAAGGCCACATTTGACTCCCAGACAATAGTTTGGACATGTCTGATTTGGGTTATTTTTCATGAAACTACAGTAATCTAGCTAGAATGAATTTAAAACTAGTCATTTGAGTAGTTTTGTGTACATTTTAAACTACTACATTTTTAAAGTAGTACATGTGACTGACTTCTGTAGCCAGATTGGTGGTTTTCAGATCTGTAATGTGATGATGAGACAGATTTTCGCATTACACTTTACATTGCCATGAAATATCCAAGAGGTAAATACACAAATGTTTAACCTGATCATTTCTTTTCGTAACACATAACACATTTGCATTTTAATATTAATTTTAGCTGCCCCCATCTGAATTAAATATTATTGGCCTATAAAATGTTGTGATTTCATCTGAAACCCAGCAATAACTGTACTTTTAATTCAAGTACTTTTTCCACCACTGTTGAAATCTTGACGTCTTTCTGAATGAACCACAAACATGAGTCAAAGTGAGTGATTTTAATGAGTTAAAGTCTGCAGTCACAGCTCAGACCAAAGGAGGCTACATTCACAACATTCATCTGCTCCGGGACTTTTTAGATGCTCCCAATCTCTTTGTGTTGGACACTATATACACTATACAAGGCTCAGGGTACTGTCAGGATAAGGACAGTACTGCATTACATGATAGTGGTATGATTATTATAAATACACCATTAGTTTACAGGAAGACAGTGCTCAGGAATGCCATTTGCTCAGAGCTAATTCACAGTATTAAAATGAGCAATTATACAAAATGCACTTGTGTACTACTTAAGCCATTCATATACCATTACTTTTCAATATCTAGGTTCTTAAAGGTCCTATATTACACAAAATTTACTAATACAAGCTTTTAGTCATGTTAAAATGGTGTTACCTCATCAAAAACATACCTGGAGTCATGTATTGTTTCATTCACACATGTCTGGCTAATCCTGGATCATTAGGATGTCTGCATTTCCCAAGATCGTTGTCATGTAACGGTAGCTACCTTTTACCTTTTACCTTAAGAGAGATTGGCAATTCTGAGGCTGAAATCATCCAAATGATTCTACTGAAGCTGTATGGACTTTAAAAACACTGGAGCACTTCCTGTATTACCGCATGACATCACAACTTGGAGTGTTTTCTGTTCGAGAGAAAAACTCAGGGTTTGTGTGTTAAACATGTGTGAATTAAACAAACCTTCTGATATGTTTTTGATGAGGAAACAACATTATAACACAGATCAGAAAATAGTGTAATATGGGCCCTTTAAGTGTGTTTTAAGTTTGGTTCTAATTTCTATTCCCTCAATTTTTAAAACACCACAATGTAGCGTTTAGGGAAGGGTACTCCATAAAATGTGCTCATGTCATATTCACATACGAGCCTAGAACTCACTGTATTATAACAAAAATCAGCATTTTAACAATATTAATTTTAGCTGCTCCCATCTTTATTAAATATTATTGTCCTATAGAATGTAGGAAATTCAGCAATGGTCATTGACAAAGTGAATACATTTAAAATAGAGTACCGTAATGTCAGACCAGTGGATTCCACCTTACGAGACATAATTTTAAGTACAACTGCTTTGAATATTAATTTTGGAAGTAGACAGGACTGTGTGGATTAGATTTTCATGATTTGTGTAGTTACATTGTGTAATGCTTTAATGTCTTTTTTCTCATTATTGCTGATTGGAAGTGGGTGATGCAACTATATCCTTACCTGCTATGCACAAACGCCAATCTCCTTTGAACACTAGCACCAAGTTCAAGTCAGTCTGAGATGCACATTCAAAATGAAAGACCAAGGTACCAAAAACATGATGTGAAAACAGTGACAATCCGTAGACCATAGTCCTGGGTATAGTCCAGTTTCAGGTGAGTGTCTTGTCTGTGGAGACTCCGGGGCGCTCTCAGTAGGCTCCACGTTTGCGCTCCAGAGGGGGCATGTAGTACGTCTTGTAAGCCGCTCGGTGTGACTCATCCCTGGGCTGTGGACAGATGAATAAACCCTAAGGTCAACATAAAGGAAAATATAACTACTGTATTTTCCGGACTATAACCCTAGAAGTTGCTCTGGAGTGTAAGTCGCACTAGACAAAAAACACATAATAATGAAGAAAATAAACATAGTCACAAGTCGCACTGGACAATAAGTTGCATATATTTTGGGGAAATTTATTTTAGAAAATCCGAGACGAAGAACAGACATTTTATCTTTAAAGGCAAGTTATAATAATAACAACAAAATAGAGAACAACAGGCTGAACAGCAGTACAGCACGCTCACATAACACATTTATATTTATTCAGCTACATGAAAAATAGACAGACCTGATATCTGTCTGGTATGTTAATGTAAGATATTAACAGTTAATCAGATACGTTAAAAACAAGCTAACACCAACTCTTTCCATGTTTTAGCATTTAGCAAATGTGAGAAATCAATGTGTAGAACCCATATTTTTTGCTCTTAGTTAAGAAGTGGACTAAGGGAGTGTGACGTCACTCACAGCATTTGTTTCCAGTCACATGGAGCTCATCGAGGCAGTTATGGGGCAGATTTGGAATTCCAACCGTGAGTATCATAGCAACCAAAGAGCCTATCCGAAGCAAGGTTGTTGAAGGTAACGCCCCTTCCTGCTCGCAGCGCTGGTTTAGCACAGAACGAGTGCTTGAATTGTCTGTTATTTATATTCATATCTTGATTTACGGACACAGAATATAAGTAAAAATACAATACATTTTATTACCAAAATGACGAGGCTCACTGCAGCAAGAGAGGGGTGACTGTTTTTCAATGTAAAGTGAATTGGAACCGATGAAGCCAGAAGTGCACCCATGTTCACTTCTATATGTAACACGGCGGTGAGCTTGTTAGCTATGTCCACTTATATATACAGTCCATGGTTACACCAGACTGGACTGGAGGCAGGTGACGTGTATTGCCAAACAACACAATGGCAGCAAACGCTGCCAATAGCTGGAATCAAAATGCTAACTAGTGGCTCACACCCAAACAGACTATTAATAATAAAAAAGACAATTATACATTTAATAAAATCTGTGCAATTTAATTTGCATGTGAACCAATTTGAAGTTGAATGGTATGTTCCTATGACAGGTTTTCATGTGTTTTCATTCTGACTTGGTTTGGTGGGATAGTACCTGTGGTATTTATCATAGTTAAGTGGCAGTTTGTCGGGAAAAGTTGAGAGGAAAAGTACAAAAATACAGGAAGTGTTCTTCCAAAACTTTTGGCCCTTGTTAACATTATGGTTGCTAGGTAACAGTTATGGAATTACCTCTTATGTCATCAACTGCCAACCAGGAAGTAAAATTATAAACTTCACTAAAATAATACAAAACATAAATAGAAGAGACTCTGCAAGACTTTTCAGTAAAATCTTTGAAATTATATTTGGTGAACTGAGTAGTTTAACCTGTCATATGCACTTTTGTAAATCCTTGTTGTGAACGGGTAGGCCAGTCTGTACTTGCCTTGGCCAGGCGGGGGTGGCACTTCTTGGCGGTGATGGCTGGCAGTGTGCCACGGTGGGTGACGGTGTAGGCAGGCATGGTGGACATGGGGAAGGAGATCTGGGGCACGACCAGGCTGAGCTTGGGCAGCTCTGTGGAGTAGTGTGGGAGGTTCCGTCTGAGGGGCTCTGCTACATGCTTCAGGTTGTGCTGGGGAGAGACAGAGCGGCGTCTGGTGTTAGCGATCAGTAGAAACACTTTTTAATAAACTGTATTTCACTGGGTAGTTTTCAAACACTATAGACATTTTTGTACCTATCCCTTGAAAATACCGGGGTTTGTGCATTATTTTTAATGTATTGTTTGTATTTCAATTATAAATCAGAGGTTTCATCCAGATAGTCAACCGAATACTTACTACTTGTAATGGTAAATGGTCACATTTTTATATAGCACTTTTCCACCTTCAAGACACTCAAAGCGCTTTATATCAAGGAACCACTCACGCAGTCCCACGCACTTACATACAACAGTGTACACAGAGACTGGGAGCGAGGTGGGTTAAATGTCTTGCCCAAGGACACATCAACAGCATTCATCTACAAGAGCTGGAATCACACCATCAACCTGTGGGTCAGTGGATCTGACCGCTCTACTGATGATTTTTATTTCGAGAGTGGCATTTGAACCACCAACCTTTGGATCAGTCAACACTCTACCATCTGAGCCACTGTCGCCCATGTTTTGTACTTAACTTTATTAATATTAGTGTTAATATTATTTTAGTAAATGGATTCTTACTTGAGTACAATGTTTGGCTACACTACCCACCTTTGCACAGTATAAGATACAGTATTGTGGAATGAACAAAATAGTTTGCTTATCATTTATAAAACTATGGATTTTATTTACATTTCAAATGATCCATAATTGTCATATTGTATTATACACTGTAGGTATTAGTTTTACTGTGTGTTTACTGTTGCTATAGTCTTTCATTGCACTATTTTGGAATGTTTATTAAGTGCACTGATACAACACATTGTACACTGTATTATTGTGGATTGACTTGTAATCTGACGTGTTTGTAATCCACGTGTTTATGTAATGAGGACATGAAGCAGAGCTGCTATTGTCCTTACACTGAGAGCGGTCTGCCTGGTGTGGCGCCCCCGCAGAGGTCGGCCCAGTCTGGTGGGACGCCACAGGTGCTCCAAAGAATTATGCACCCCACTGCTGTCCAAACTGTCCACATTTCCCACCCGCTGGAGGCTCTCAGCTTTCTTCTCTGCAAGTCTGAAGAGAGACAAGTCAAATACACTGTTGTTTAAAGCAGACATATTGTGCATGTGTCTGCTTTATAATAAAATCTATGACATTTGTGTATCGTCATGTTATAATTTTGGCATTTTGAATCACAATATTGATCCAAAACAACAATGTAGCACATGTTGTTGGTGAACTGGTGAAGATGTCAACTGGATTTAACAAAACGCTTCCCTCTGCATGTTTTTCATTAACAAAATCATCCATATTGACACTAAAATAGGCTGATGTACTTCTGTCGGTGTCACCATGATTGTTTTGGTTCATCTGCTCTGTGATTGGTCCGACTGCTGCTAGGCAAATTTGAACCTTAAAGCTGGAGTGTCTCTAGACGGATTTGTGAACTCATAAATATCATGAGAATCCATCTTGTTTTGCAAGGTTATCCAGAAATTAGATCGTGATCAGATTTTTGGTGTGCGTATGAACATAGCCTATGGCACATTGATTTGAGGATTCATTAGAGGTGTTTTAGCTGCTGCAATTCAGTTTTCAAACAAATATGATTACATGCTGCATACAGTTGACAGACCTTGACAAAAAAAAAATTATTTCTCAAACTGCTAATATGCGCTCATACCTGATATCTCTAAAGGACATACGGCTGTGTACCTGATGTCTCTAAAGTACACGTGTTTGTACCTGATGTCTCTAAAGTACATGTGGCGGAGGGCGGTGTCGGCGCTGATGCGTTCGTCGGGGTCGTAGGCCAACATCTGGTAGAGCAGGGACAGGGCGGGGGCAGGGCAGTTTGGGATGAGCCGAGACAGCCCTGTACCTTTCTTCTGAGGGAAGTTAAAACGCATCGCTCTGGACCTGCAACACACCACAAGGGTTAGCACATTCACCTGACAATAATATACAATGCATTCCACTCATTACTCATCTATGGTGATCTCTAAGTAACTTGTGTGGTACACTACAGTCAAAGGTTTGGACACACCTCATTCTAGGCCTGTCACGATAATTACAAAATTGATTTATTGTTCAATATATGAAAGCTGGAACAATATGTTTTGGGGCTCAATATTTATTGTGTGTACAATTTCTTTGCAAGATTTTTGCAATCTTTATGTATTTTATGTTAGTTTTGCGCTGCAGAGGGCTGAATAAGTAACTTTTGTAGCTAATTGGTTATTTCTGACACCTACTTGTTGCAGCCCAGGCCTTTTAATGATACTATTTAAAAATCTGTTTTCCTGGGATTACCCTGCATTGTGTCATAAAGTAGTGTCAATATTATCGTTTATCGCAACATATTTCTGTAGTAATATATATCGTGATTCAAAGTTCGTAATTGTGACAGGGCTACCTCATTCAATGTTTTTTATTTGTTTACTACTTTATACATTGTACATACAAACTGAAGACATCAAAGATATGAAGCAAGATGTACATGATTGCTCAGAAAAGAAAGTAAAATAACTCCTTACAGTAGCCACCCTTTCCTTTGTTGACAGTGCTACAAACCCTTAGGCTTCACAGCTTTGCCTTGGCAGAGTTCATTAGTGGAATGCCAAAAGTCCAAAGCAGTGATCAAAGAAAAGTGTAAAAGCAATTTTAAAGAATCTGAAAGAATTATTTCACAATTTGTTGTTTACTACATTCCATATGTGTCATTCATAGTTTTGATGCCTTCAGTTAGAATCTTCAATGTAAACAATCGTGACATTGAAGAAAAAACATTGGGTAAAAAGTGTGTCTAAACGTTTTTTTTCTTTCTTCCTTTTAAAATACAATACAAACAGAAAAACAAACACAACAAAGAAGTATGAGTCCAAATAAAACATTAAAAACAGGTGTGTGTTTCGAGTGTAGTTTTTAGCACTATAAAACAACCTCCTGAGACAGACTCATGACAAGTTGTGCAAATCTTAATTATTGCATTATTATTTGCCCTTTAAAAAAACAAATAATGATTACCAAAAATGTAATCAAATATTGTTTGAAGTGAATTGAAATGGGTGTCAATATGAGACTAACATATTACTGTATTTTTTAATTACCCCCCCCAAAAAACCCACTGTTCTCTGACTTATCTGCTGGCTCTGAGGAGTCCTAGTATGAATAGTGTGAGAGAGCAGTGCACGTACTGCTTAAACTTGTGCAGGACGCTCTGGTCCGGGGTCCCCAGCACGTCGTGGATCTTGGCAACTTGGTCCAACTCATTAGTCCCAGGAAACAGAGGGTTCAGGCTGGAACACACACAGGGAGAGGGTCAGCTGACACCACAACAACATAACTTTTGTTGAATTATGAAATAAGAAAGTGGATTTCCAAGTTACATCAATACAGATAGATGGAGATAAAATGTGACGGAGGAGTTGCGCTATCTGGACACTACTCCTACTGGTGGAAATACTCAGAACGACATAGCACTTATCTCACCACGTCCATACAGGCACACAAAAGTGGACTGAGCCTCCATTGTTGCCTTGTTTCCTTCATGTGCAATGGGAATTGTAGTGAATATGACTTGCTGAGTGGGACATTGCTCATGTCGTATTTTCTACAGGAGAACTGGGAAATCATTCTCATGCCTGAGTCATTGAGATGAAAATAACCTAAATAACCTTTGACCTCTTACCATGGTGGACAGTAGTGTTGTTTCTTTTGCCTCCATAATTATGCAGCATTTACAAGTTTAATGCACATTTATAAATACTAAGTGGTAAGTAGCAGTAAAGTAGTAAAGTACTGTACTTAAGTAACATTTTAAGGCATCTGAACTTTACTTAAGTAAATTTTAAAGTGGATACTTTTTACTTTGACTTACATACTTACTTACATTACTTAATACATCTGAGAGCAAGTATCTGTACTTTTACTAAACTACATTTTTCAACAGGACTGAAAAGTAAAAGTATTTTTCATTATTGTTTGAGACCTGCTGAAAAGGCTGAGAGGTTTATTTTTAACACATTCATAATCTGAGCCAACAAAAATATAACAACAAATTAAAAAAAACAGGTAGAATGTTGAACAAAATTCAGGACAAATCTATATCAAAATCAATACATTTGAATCATTATTACATCTCAAAATATGCACAACATACTTTACTTTTTACTCTTGAAGTACACTATACAGGTACTTTAATACTTTTACTTAGAGTAGATTTATTTTTTCATGTGATATTTTTACTTGAGTATTTATTTTGCTCTGGTATCTATATTTTTACTTTATAAAAGTGAGTACCATACTTCTTCCACCGCTGTTCCTACTTAAATAAAAAGCAGGTATTGTTTTCCCTTTTTCCTGAGCGATCTGTAGGCTACTGTCTTCTGTAAATTTACTTGTTGACACTGTTTGCATGTATTCAAGAAAGAGTGTTTAATTTCACTACGAGCACAAAAGCACTTGAACAAAATGCACTCGTAATTTCCGGCTCACAAGTAGAAAGGATCATCTTCTCCACAGCACATTAAGTCAACATAACTTCCTCGTTTTACATATCAAATTATTTCAAATTCATTTCTTATCATGTAATGCCATGATAATTTCATATAAAGCTTTGACGTGTAATTTCATGCTGGTTTCATGTTAAAATGTGATACTGACAGTTTTACACATGCAGGAGACTTCAGAGACTTTTTTTTGCCGTATAACATAAATTTGATACTTGAAAGACAATGCATGTTTTCTCTGGCAAGTTGAAACCATGTTCTTTTGTCCATCTAATATGACGTGGTAAAAAGAGTGGTATGAGATAGAGGATGAACACATTTTCAGAAGCATTCAGAGCTGGCCGTGCCAACTCTGAATCTCATTGTGAAAGCTGAGCCTGTGTGTTGCCCTGTTTGAGAAGGATAATCCCTATCTCAGGTTTAAACTGTTCTCAGCCACTCCCCCCTCTGTTTCCCCATTCAAATGTGTCTTTGTGTATAAACGGGTGAGCGGAGTGTGTACAAGTGCCTCATGATCTCAAAGTGTGTACAAGTACAACATGATATTAAAGTGTGTACAAGTACAACGTGATCTCAAAGTGTATGTCATGATCTCAATGGTCAAATGATGTGTAAAAGTATCTTGTAATCTCAAAGTGTGTACTGATGGGCAACAATAGTTCAGTTGGTTGTGTTTGCCCACTGATGATCCGAAGGTTGGTGGTTCAAATCCCGCTCTTGACATAAATATCAATGGTAGAGCGTTCAGTTCCACTGACCCACAGGTTGGTGGTGCAATTCCAGCTCCCACAGATGAATGCTGCCTTTGGTTCCTTGATGTAAAACACTTTCAGTGCCTTGAAGGTGGAAAAGCGCTATATAAAAATGCGACCATTTACCTCATGATCTTAAAGTGTGTACAAGTACTTCATGACCCCAAAGTGTGTACAAGCACCTCATGATCTCATAGTATGTGCAAGAGTCTCATGATCTTCAACTGTGTACAAGTACCTCATGATCTCAAAGAAGACACAGCCTGCGCTCCAGATGTCCATCTTGAGGCTGTAGTATCCGTCAGTGAGGAGGCACTCTGGAGCTCTGTACCAGCGTGTGGAGATGTACTCTGTGTGAGGAGGGGAGGAGTACACGCTGCGACACGAGCCAAAGTCACCCAGCTTCAACACATTTTGCTACAAGAAGAAGGACACGTGGGCAGCATGAGGGATACGGCAGAGAGAGTCAAAGCGTTACTTTTGTTGTATATGACAATAAAAGGTGAACACATATAGAAATAATGGTCATATTTTTCATCATAATTAATATTTCTTGAGCTATGGATTCTTATTCTTGAGTCTGAGTGGGCTTGCCTCTCCACAGACTGGACCTGTCACATGGCCTGTTGTTGTACACTTGTTTTCATGCCATCAATGAAATGTTTTTGTGACAGTTGCAGATGTAAATTGGCATTAACTACATTACAGTATAATAAATGGCAACACTTATGGATGGTTTCTGGGCCTTCTGAGTTTTATACTTTTTTGTCAAATTTTGTTTTTGGCCAAATAAATATCACTTATCATAAAACCATCTGACCTTGATGAGGATGTTCTCAGGTTTCACATCTCGATGGAAGATTCCACAGCTGAAAAGAACAAAGACGCACATGAAAACCATCCCTGGATAGACTGCTTATTCAGAGCACTATGGAGCTCCACAGTCCCACCCACTTTGAAGTTCTCTCCAGTTCAGAAAATAACATTTCCATTGACTTTTGGAAAAAATCTATTCTAATTTAAAACTCAAGATTTGGTGAAATATAAAGATGAACCTTTATATTTCACCTAATGAAAATTTTGTTAGTTATCATGTATCCGCTTAGTCCAGGGTAAGCTTTCCAACTTTTAATATAGATATTTCATCGAGAAAAACTATGGGAAAAATTTATAAAAACTGTACTTACAGAACTGAGGGGTGGGTCACTGTTGAGCTCCATTATGTTATGGTATGTAGGCCTACCTGTGCATATGTTCTGTTGTAGAATGATATGATGTAGGCTTACCTGTGCTTGTGTTCTTGTGCATTATATGATGTGTAGGCCTACTTTTGCATGTGTTCTAGTGTACTGTGACCTGACGTGTAGACCTACCTGTGCATGTGCTCCAGAGACTTGCACAGCTGGTACATGTAGTGCTTCACTGTGTGCTCTGGTAGAGGAGTTTTTCTCCCTGCAGAAAAGAAAACACACACAAATCACTCACATTTTAGATAGTGCTGTGACTTACATTCGTAGTCCCTTTACAACTCATGCATTATTCGGTTTGTCCCCATATTCAAGTGGCATGAGCTTGTGCATGAATAGGTGAAACAGAGCATTTTGAGCTCTGGAAATGTAGACAGACTAATATTAAATAGTTCTAGTACTACTGATGTTATATGTACATACCCTGTATGTACTCATAGATGTTCATCTCCATGAGTTCACAGATCAGAGACACTGTTCCGGTCTCTTTGTCGCTGCACAAAAAAAACAAAAAAAAACCCATTACCATCACATGGTAAACATGATGAGGTGTAAAAAGCTCTGAAAGACATGATAATTATTTAACGCTGCAACGCTGTATCTACTTCTTACCACTGCAACAGCAGTACTCTCAAGAGTGCATTCAATACACAACTATAGTTCACATAAATATTGAAATACTATTATACTACTATTAAATAGGTTGTGTTCTTGTGTGCTTTAACAGTTTTGAATAGTTAATTGACATGACAACGGTTTTCCTCACTCCAAACCCCATGCATACACCATATTCCAGTATTGTTGCATCGTTAGAGCTTTGTAGTACTCACTAGATGAGCTCGTGGAGCTGGATGATGTTGGCGTGAGGGCTCAGCCTCTTCATGGCCTGGACTTCCCGCAGGTTGTTGGCTTGTTCCAGACTGAACAGCAAACACAAGAGACATTAGGCACATGTCCTTGTGAATACAGTGATAGTACAGCTGTGAATGCCATGCATTTTTTTATATTGTCCATGCAAACATGTAGTCAGAGTATGATGATAACACCAGAAAATCACATTGTCAAAGGGATCAGAGCATGATTTGTTTTTTATTGCCACATTGCCCAGCGCTACATATGTCAACACAATCACTTTCTTGATTGAAATTCTTGGTCGACTAAAGTCGTGCTATTGATTGATTAGTCCACTAAAAAGGGGGCATGGCAAAAGCTCTCAAAACTATTATGTATCACTATGTATCTGACCCAAACTCACTCAAGACTACACCTCCACAGGAGAGGTCATGCAAAAACTTTTTATACAGAAAAAAAGTACAAGGAAAATATAGTAATTAATCATGTAGCCCTACCCTTTTGTCTAAGAGACATACAGACCAATAGAATGTTGTGTCGTCTGAAACCACTGCTGATGAAGGTAGTGATTTGCATCCCTGTGCTCCGACACTTCCCCTCTCCTATCTTATCTCCGTTCACCTCTCTCTCTCCTCCCTTTCCCTCCTCTCTCTTCCCTTCTCCTCTCTTCTCTCCTCTCTCCCGTCCTCCTTCCCTTTCCACTCCTCCTCTATCCTCTCCTCCTCTCTCCTATGCTCCCTTCTCTGTCCTATCCTCTCTCCTCCCCTCTACTCCTCTCCCCTACCGTGCCCTGTCCCTTCCTTCCCTTCTCTCTCCTACTACCTCCTATCCCCTACTTACCTCTCCCCTCACCTCCCCTCACCTCCTCCTCTCTTCCCCTCCCCCCCTGTCTGTGGCACCATTACGTGTCAGTGGCCTGTACATGTGTGCAGTCTCACGCCGTGGTCTCAGGTATCACCCACACATGAAAAGCAGCTCGCTAATTGTAGGGACAGAATACATACGTGCTAATGGACTGCTTCATGGTTTTGCAGGCGTAGAACTTTCCATCTTTGAGGCTCTGGGTTTTCACCACTTCCGAAAACGTTCCCTCGCCGATTTTTTTGATTATTTTGTAGCCTGGAAAATAAACAAAAAAACAAAACAAAACAAAAAGACAACAGCTGAATGAAACCGTATCCTTCATCTGTAATTACTTCCAGGTCCAATTAGCTGATGACAGTAAATAATGGAACTAATTCAAACATTAAACGATATTGCTTATTAATAACTACATGCATGGAGGTCGAAATGTGATGCCACTTAAAGCCACAGTATGTAACTTTTGCCAAAAATAGACTTAAATAAATGTCTTTTGTTTTTTTTCTCATTATGGATGTTTTTATTATGCTGAAAAACAAATAAAAACAGGCGTCCTTACTGTGAGCGAGCTTGCATCTCCACAAACCTCCTCCTCCTGCTTGTTTCCATGGAGATGTTATTCCTTTGGCTATAATATTCCACAATATGCCATAAAACGTATTTATCTTCATGTAGAAAGCATGGCTTTTTACGTTGTATTTCCATGGAATCATGTAGTTGAGTTTCCACTTCCAGAAAGTTACACTATGTGCATTTAATAACACAGGAGTTCAAACATATCAAATTTATATAATGGATTGAATGTACTATGGGTTTAGGTATGTTATAGATGCCATTTTTTATTGCTAATTGCTATGAAAACGGTCTCACTTTCATCACTCTGAAGCCCATGTGTAGTCCATGTTCATGCGTTATAATAAGCCATTGTAAAATAAGTGATAAAAACTTGGCCGTGTAGAATTGGTAAATACAGAAACATTTAAACGATGTACAACGCATAATGATATTTTAATTAAAGATGCACAATGTAACTTTTCTGAGAGGATAACTTCTCCATGAAAACAAGCAGGCAACAACATAAGTTAAAGGTCAAATCTAGAGGTAAGCACCCAAATAAGAATACACACGTTTTACACAGTTTTTTGATGTACTCTTTTCGCAATATCATTGTCTATAACTGAATAAATGCAAGATAGATATGTTTGTTTAATTAAAGGTATTTAACATCCTCAGAAAAGTTAAATAGTGCACCTTTAACTATCTGTGAATTTACAACAAAATAGCCTATCTTTTGAATAGTAAAAAAAAGAAAAAAAGAAAAAAAAATACATGTAACCGGAAGCTGAAAAATAGCTTACTAAAATAAATACACAAATCAATAAATAAGCATATGAATAAATAAATAGACAGAATTTGCCTTTTTTTTTTTTTTTTTTTGTATTTCTGACAATTCGTCTATATTGGCAACAGTACTGCTCTTCAAAACCATGCTATTACACAGTAAAATAAGAGCAAAGCAGCCTCTCCAAAGTTTCCATCCTCATGCAAAGTGCGCTCCTCCAAGGTTAGAGCGAGACCCCGAGCCTGCCCTGCCCGCGCAGAGCAACCCCAGCCCCTGCTCCACTCACACTGCATCCCGCTGTCCCTCCGCTGCGGCCGCATGTCTGACGCTCGTCCGCTAAGCCCATGTCCAGAGAACGGGGGGATTCTCGGCTTTTTCCCACGGCATTCTGTCTCTAAAAAAAGCTAGTCCTCATCGGAGCTGTCTGGAGGAGTCGCTGGGGTTAGCTTAGCCAGTTAGCATGCCCTGTCAATACGGTCTAAATAAAGCTAGAGGGACCGTAGCCGTGGTAACCAGTAACAGTTGTATCCGCCATGTCTTAACTCCCAACTGCAGGATTCTACTCACGATTTCAAGCAAACTAATGGGTTTCAAAATGATGAGAGATTGGGACTGTTACCATAGCGATTAACAATTTTAAACTAAATATTATATATTCTTGAATGGGAAAAACTCTTTAAAGAAGCCATTGTGCTTGTGTCTGTTATAAAATGTCTACGGAACCCTAAGCTTATCACCAATTAAGAAAATAAAATTGGAAAACAGAACGCGGGTTGACTGGCTATATGGAGTCTTGAAAATAAGCGATTAAAGGTTGCTTAAACATGCACAAATCGCTCCAAATACAACAGAGGGTAATGGCGAGGGGAAATAGCTATAAAGTAGTTAAAAGCTTAAAAGCTGTAGCACCTACATACACCAAACTTTACAATCGTGTACTTGAAATTTGACAGATCCTACCTAAGTATTTGTTCATATATAATTGTAAATCTGATTTATTAAATTTTCTACCCCAAACAATAAGGTGAAATTTGATTAGGTTACTCAAATATCCAAAATCCACTGTTAATTTATTTATTTTTGCATCTATATCACAAAATGTATTTCCACATGTAATCATGCAAATGTGAAAAATTCAAAATTTTTGAATTTTTACTTTCTGTCCCTGTATTTACATTATTTAGAATAGAATTTTGTTTTTCTCGGAGTCACAAGATGGCCGCTGCAACTACCACGGAAAGACTAGCCATGGTCCCTCTAGCTTTTACAAACACAATCATAGCTGCCCCGTTAGCTGCCCGTCGCCTTGGTAACGGAGCACGCTTCGCCCTGCGCTCTGACCTGCGGAGGAACCCGAAACTGCAGCTCACGCTCCCGACTCCTCTCATCGTCCTGCCGCTAAAAAACACTCCGCGTGACCAGGGCAAACCTCCACACAAGCCCGGCACGTCTGTCAGACTGTCTGGAGAGCTGAATAATTAGCTACACGGGCCTTGGTGGAGGTTTTTTGTCTCGGTTTACCATCTTACCTTCCGTCCAGAGGTGGTTGGTCAGCTCGGGGTTCTTCTCACTCGGCCCCTTGTCGCTGTCACCGGGCACATCTTCCACGCTCTCCCCGCTGTTGGAGTCGCTGGTCCTGGGTGTTTTGCACGCATTTCGCAGGGCTGCACGGTTTTTAATGTCAATCAGCCACTTTGAATAGTGCATGGTTAATGCACTGAAGCTGTTACAAAGCACGACATAAGGTTCTTATTGTGTAAAATAGCCCATTCTCATACGCGGTGACTGCTATATAAGTGATATTTCTTAAAAAATCCTGGTTAAATATTCCATCAATCAAAGCATCTGTCCATTCTCCTCCTGGAGAAAAAGGCGTGGATCTGACACTGTGGCTTGGCCCCTGTCAGCTCCCGTAGATAAATATTTTGGTGCGCATGCGCGGAAAACTGGTGACAGTAACTTCTTTTCAAACAAATGTGCTCCAAATGTGATCGTACATGCATATGATTGATTTTTTGATGTAATTGTAAAAATATAATAAACGATCATGAAGAGCAGGTTCACCACGGTGGATATCAGGGCTGTGATTGCCGAAATAAGTGCAAAGTAGGTGGCATGTGTTGCACTTCTAGCTCGGATGCTAATGTAGCTTCATACATTTTTGGATAGCTTATGAAATACACATTCATACATATTTATATATATGTTTTACAGTTACATTGGGATGAGAGTATACAACGTGTACGACATCGATAACAGGACGTACCTTATCCGGCTACAAAAGTAAGGATTCATTTGTAAACTTTGGCTGATTTTCATGCTAATATCTTTCTTTCCATTAAATTCATTTATAGAAAGAGATATGCTTTAGATCTTTCTCATTATATTATTGCCTATGATCTAGCTTAAAGACAATAGTTGTCAGTTGCCTGTAAAAAGAACATAACTTAAGATAGGCTCAAAATGGCATGACTTGTCAAAATAGAGTGTTATATTTATTATATTCATATAGCATAAGGCAATATAAAACATGTTTAAACCCCCATGTTTAAGATTTCAGAAATAAAATCATTTATTTAATTATAGGTGCATGCTGTCATAGCAATTAGCAGTTCAAAACAAGATTATCTTGTTATTTAAATGGTTAAAAGTCCTTAAAATGCTGCCTATTCATGGGTTTCAGGCAAATGATTTCTTCCTGATTTGAAGGATTTTGTGAGGACCTTTCCCCATTGAAAAGATATAATAATTTGATTTGAATTGTGTTATTGCTATAACAACAGAGGACTATTGCCATGTCAGACCCTTCAAATCAGGAAGGAATCCTCATGCCTGAAACCCATGAATAAATGGGATGCAAAAAAATGTGGCATTTTGTCCAAGAACACGATTTGAAATTCTATTGCAACCATGATAACTCACTTTTATACTGTGTTTTCTTATTCACCTGTGCTGCCAAGGCTAAAAGTTGACTTTTTGTCAAAACAGTGTGAAGTTAGACCTAAAATTATACCAAAAACACAACAATTTTTTTTAAATTTAATTTTATTTTATTTTTCTCAACCGGGTTAGGATCATGGTTAGGTTTAGGAACAGGTAGGTTTAGAGATTTGGGATAGGTTTGCTAACCGGGTCTTCATCAAACTGAGCTATAATTTTTAGACAAAAGAAAATTACAAATAAATAAAGTAAAATCGACCGTCAATGTTGCTGAACCATAATATTTCCTGTATTGAGATCTACTGATTATGAACTGAAGTTATTCTTCTGGAAAATACAGCACACAGCAGTTAGTTAGCTTTGACTGATGTGGAACGCTAAGCCCCACCCTGGACGATGCCAAGAATTTAGAGACTCCCATGAATAAACAAGAAGCTGACTTGTAACTTTTCTAGTGAAGACTTTGCCACCTGCTTGTCTCTGTGGGTATGTTCTTGCTTTAATTGAAACATTCCACAGAATAGCATGAACATTTCTCCATGAAGGGTGTTCTCCCCGAGTCACAGATGGGATGCCCACCATCAGAAATGTTATATACCGCCGATTTAATAAAATCTTCTCATCAGTTAAGTACAACTGATTAATATGTTATTACTCCTTAATATTTCATAACATTAAAAAGGATTTTTTTTCTTTTCTAAACTTTATGTGCTGACTGTGTCCAAGTAATCCATCTGTCCATATTCTTCACAGTATCCACAGTTTAACTGTCACATACTATACTGTATTTGTACTGATCTGTTTCTTTTATTTTATACTCATAAAACTCTGTAGATAATTCCAGCAGATTTTGAATGTGGTTCTGTTTTGTAGGCCTGACTCTAAAGCTGTTCTGCTGATTGAGTCCGGGACACGGATCCACTCCACAGACTTCGAATGGCCCAAGAACATGATGCCTTCAGGGTTCGCTATGAAAGTGAGGACTGTGTGACCTCCATGTCTGTATGTGTGCATTTATGTGTTGTTGTCCATTTGTCATATCCCTGTGTTTGTCAGTGCCGGAAACACCTGAAGTCGCGGCGGCTAACCCAGGTGAAGCAGTTGGGCATGGACAGAATAGTGGACATCCAGTTTGGCTCCGACGAGGCTGCCTACCACCTCATCATTGAGCTCTATGACAGGGTAAGAGCCATTACTACTGTATGTATGTAAGATTTTGATTTGTAGATTTTATAAACGTGAATTACCTGTATCCTCAGAGATGAGGTAAACATGTTCAAGCTTTTACCAGAGGTGGGTAAAGTAGCCAAAAATTGAACTCAAGTAAGAGAAACGTTACTTCAAAATAATATTACTAAAGTAGATGTACAAAGTAATGGGCAAAAAATTACTCAAGTTGGAGTAAAAAAGTATTTGGGGAAACTACTACTACTCAAGTAAGAGAAACTCAAAGAGCACTGTATAAATATCTGATTTATAATTTGACGCTAATGTAATTGGAAGGACAAAATATTAAATAATGTACAAAACTGTGTATTTTCAAAGGATAGAACAAAACATAAACTAAATCAGGTCTGAAGGAGCGGTGCAAGAAGCACAAATGTTCAGATCATTTCATATTGTCGACATAAAGCTTTTGTTACTTGTTGACTTACTCACAGTGGGAAGAGGAACCAAAACTTAAACTCAAGTAAGAGTACTTTTACTTCAATAAAATATTACTCAAGAGGGTAGCTTGAAAAATACAATTTCTTCAAAAGGTTACTCTAGTAAAATCTAGTAACTGAGTACTACCCCCTCTGGCTTTTTGATAATGATTGTAATGCTGATTTATTCTTAGTTACAAAAACATTGGACGTGTTGGCCACATTCTTTGTTATAATTTGTTGTTTTGGTTCTCATGACGATTATCCAATCAGAAAGCAGCATGCCTGTCATGTTTAATATCTGGATGTGTTGCTTGTTGCCAGGGTAACATCATCCTGGCAGACTATGAGTACACCATTCTGAATCTGTTGCGGTTCCGTACTGCAGAGGCTAATGACGTGAAGATTGCAGTGAGAGAGCGCTACCCTGTGGAGAAAGCACGGCCTCCAGAACCTCTCATCAGCCTAGAACGGTACACACAAGCACCAGATGTTTCTCCAAGTGTGGGGGGCATCACACATATTCTTGAAGTACTACACATGTCTTTTGTGGGGCCACAACTACCACAGAGGGGCTGATGGTGCAGATTGGCAACCTTGTTTCTGTCAGTCTGCAGCTGTGCCTACAAGAGTGCCTTAGCACCACTGTGTGTGGAGTGAATAAACAATTCACAAAATTGTAAAACTAATGTGAGAGTCCGGAAATGTGCTATATATGACTAATGCATTATTATTATTATTAATAATGCTGCATCATTAATATGAAATTTTCTGTTCTATACAGACTGACAGAAATTCTGAGGGAAGCTCCAAATGGGGAGCAAGTGAAGAGAGTGTTAAATCCTCATCTGCGTAAGTGGCCTTTTTAATATCAAAATAATAATAGTCATTATTTATGGTGTAATTATATGTAGAATTTGTATTATATTTATATTATGCACATATTTTTATGTATTTGTTGCAGCCTATGGAGCTACCCTGATCGAACACTGTCTTATTGAAGCTGGACTGCCTGGCTCTGCTAAAGTCGACAACAAGGTGGATGCGGCAGAAGGTAGGCCAGGGTTTAGAAAATACCTCTTCAATACTTTACAAAGATATGAGTCTGCTCACCAGTGAATCTCCCCAAGTTCAGATGACCGTGACTGACAGGTGGATTAGCCAATCAGGGACACATGCTTATCATGAAAAAAGATGGAAAGAAAGGTCACAGGGGACTGAAAAACATGTTGGATTTCTGCAGAATAAATTCACCTTTCAAAATGAGAGGTGAGCAATGAGCTCCTTCATTTCACACACGTTCCTGAAATAAACAAATCTGATTGGATGATCATGTTTGTTTCTGGCTTGAGACATCTTGGATTGAGTGGTGAGCAGACTGATATCTGTCTATATAAAAATACAGAGAGAGATCATAGTGGACTTGTCAGGCAACATTTGATGTGTAATGCTCCCGTTCTATTTAGTGGCTCCTACAATACTCAGAGCTCTGGAGATGGCAGAGGTCTACATGGAGAAAACTGCAAACTTCAATGGCAAAGTATGATGTATGTTTTATATGGGACAAAGTCAGGTCACCGGAAATGCTTATGCCTTTGTTTTGTCTTTAAGGGTTATATTATTCTGAAGACTGAAAAGAAACCAAGTCTGACCCCGGGTAAACCAACTGAAGAACTGCTCACGTGAGGAGTTTAAAATGCACTACTTTATCCGTCTGTGTCATTATATGTTTTGTACTTTTGCCGTATTTCTTTTATTTATTCAGATAGAATCATTAGCCAAAGCCAGTAATGAAGTAACTGGCAAGGGGTATTTTAAAATTGATCTGTGAAACTTTGCCTTTAATAATGTTTTTTTTTTTTTTCTCATTGAATATAGCCAGACAGAACCTCTAGAATTCACTCACTGAGCTGCAGAGGCTGCACTAGCACTGATTAATGATTGGCTGCAGGGCCTGGGGTTTAGGTAGTGACCATTCAGATCAGAGAGAGTCCTTTTAGGTTTAAACCAACTGGATTTCAGCACTGAAACTTGCAACCCAAATGAGAGGCTCATATGAGGCTCATTCTGGTTTCTGATTGGATAATCTTCTTGAGAACCAAAACACCATTACAACATTAACAAATTGGCCATCATATCCAGTGTTTTTGTTTTCTAAGAATAAATCACTAACAATTGTTATTACTGTAGTAAAAGTTCTATTTGATTTGAACATTTGCCTTGTACCTGGGGACACAGATAGGTCAAGTAAAATGTCGATAACTAACTGAAGTTTAAGTAAATATGAGGGGCATGATTTGGCACTGGTAAGCCACAATCCCTTGTTTTAATGGAAAACACTAATCATTTGTGCATTTATAATAATTCTATGACCTTTCAGATATGACGAGTTCCACCCATTTCTCTTCAGCCAGCAAAGACAGAGCCCACACCTGGAGTTTGAGTCTTTTGACAAGGTCAGCACTCACTTCGTTGTCAGTTTTCAAACATGTGAAGCGATGATGATGATTAGGGATGGTCCAATATAGATTTTTTTAGCTGATGTCCGATATTTGACATGCTGTTGGGACCGATAACCAATATTTGCCGATACCTCTTAAGATTTTAACATTCCTAGTAAGAACCAAAATATATTTTAAATTTCACAAATTAGCTTTTTTTGCTTTTTTACAAATTAATCACAAAATGTAGTTATCTAGGATATAAAACAATTACTTGTATCTTTGTGTAAACATACAGCCTAATGTCTCTTCTGTTTCCATTTTCACTTATGAGCCTGTTCAAAAAGACAAATCTGTGTTGAGGACTAATTGATACATGGGTACACAAATTGGACCAATACAACAGCTAGAAAAATCACTGATATTGCTGATAACCCCTCCCTAAATTAGTGCTGAGAATGTTTTGGGTGTTGTGCTGTGTTAGGCGGTGGACGAGTTCTTCTCTAAGATGGAGAGCCAGAGGATTGACATGAAAGCCCTGCAGCAGGAGAAACAGGCTCTGAAGAAGCTGGAGAACGTCAAGAAGGACCACGAGCAGAGGCTGGAGGCTCTGCACCAGGCCCAGGTCAGAGGAGCTTGTATGAGCACGGCTGATGACATATTAAAGTGGAAATGAACACTAAATCCGCTTTTGTGTTTGAATAGCAAAAATGTCTAGATCGAAGTGTGTCCCCTCTGCAATTTCCAGTAGTTAGTGACATCACACAGGACTGCCCTGATTACAGCCACGTTTCTGATTACAAACACCTGGCTGCAGGAGCCGAGTTTGAAGCATCAATGGCTTTTAGACCAATCACACTGTTCCTAATAGCTGTAGCTAATAGGTGTGCGATTAGGAACTTGTGCAATTCTGCAAAATATGACTCTGGGACAGTTCACACCTTAGGGTAGTTTTAAATAAAAACATACTACTCACTGTAAACACCTAAGGTGTGTTAGTTTCAGTGTAGTTAGTGTTCCTCCCTTTCGACAGATATAAGGCAGTGACTTACCAGTATCCTGTCAGAACTGAAGAAGCCTCTTGGATGAGTCTCTGAAAAACGTTCAGAATCTACCTGGACAAGACATAGAACAGCTCATGTGTACTCAGATGCTTGCTGCATGTAACCGTGCAGACCGGTTTACATTAGGCACAGACTAGGAGAGGCGTTCAACTGCATGGGGTAAAAAACAGCCAGGAAAATATTAGACATATGTTCAGATGTGTACTCACTCATTTTAGAGCAGCAGCAACAACGAACTACAGCTTCTCTAGTTTATCCGTTTTTGCCAACACTGAGGCTATAGTGATGTGTATTAATAATTAGACTATAGCTGCAAAGTTTTTGTGCTAACGCGAAATTACTAGACGCCTCTGAACATCTTGCAGCCCCTGTTTGCACCTATTAGTTTGTTTGACCTGTTGTAGACTATACTCTGCATACAACAGTGAAGAGGCTCAAGAATAGCAGTTATAGTAGTTATTGAAAAGAGACCACACTGCGCCTACAGGCAAATGTCTCACCCAGGAATACAGCTCTCAGAAGGGGTTCACAGCCCCAGCGGCCCTTGGGTTAGCTGGAGACTGCTTACCCACTGTTCCTCCTCCATTGCCATAACTCAGTTGGCTGTATACTGTCCCAATGGGAGACAAGACAAAGCTTTGTGTACCCATTCAAATGTCTGGAGTTCTCTATTCATACATTGCCTTTAGTTCCTGTGGGTAATCAGTTCTGCTTGTGTCCTGGACTGACTGGGGACAAACACATCCAGAGGGAGGCATCCAGGCAACCGCACACACAGGCTCAGGACTCACTCGCTACATTTGCAGTCACAGAGAACTCCGAGTGTGCTAAACCACCAAATTTAAAACGTTTTTTGCCCCAAAACGTGTTAGTCTTGTTTATTATCTTGTATCTTATTCCAAACTAAAGCAGGTCAAAGAACTAAATAGGTATGGACCACTCCTCTAACCACTGAGCCACAGTAGACCTACTTCCATATTTACTACTATATACATGCACTCGTCACCTGCCACACTCCAGATATAAATTGGCTTCTAATACCTGTTCCTTCATTTGCCTACAAAAGTCCTGGGTGGCAAAAAGTTCTACTGAGCTTGCACGACTTAACTCTGTGTGGGTATTTCACTTTAATTAAAGATCTTACTTTTTAGCTTGTAGGGTTCTTCAAAAAATTAATAACCAGATCTATGGAAAGTAGATGCTTACTTGAACAGGTAAAAGTCATATAAATAAGTCAAGGCTGTATCTTAGCTGGATTGTTTTAGAATGGATTTGATGTTTGTCAGAGCTACTGTAAGATTATACATAATGTGGGTTTATGTGTACACTACCAGTCAAAAGTTTGGACACACCCACCCTCACACCCTTGGCCTTCTCTCTTTAAACAGCTTCTTGTGTTGCAGGAGGTGGACCGTGTGAAGGGGGAGCTGGTGGAGATGAACTTGCCCATGGTGGACAGGGCACTGCAGGTGGTGCGCAGTGCTCTGGCCAACCAGGTGGACTGGACTGAGATCGGAGCCATCGTGAAGGAGGCGCAGGAGGCTGGAGACCCTGTAGCCTGTGCTATCAAAGAGCTCAAACTGCAGACTAACCACATCACCATGATGCTGAGGTCTGTACTGACAGTCCTGCTCAACACAGAGACAAATATGCATACAGCACTATGGGAAAATGTATAAATATAAAATTATATTTATAGTATTAACACTTTGCAGTTAATGTCAGAAACCTTCCCTGGGGGTGTGATGCCAACTAGAGGTTCTGGTGTGTTTTAGGCTGTTAGACTTTAATCTGAGCTTTAGCTGGAATCACCAACAGGTGAGCTGATTTGTGCTGTTAAACAAGTCCCTCTGAAATAACAGTCACAAGTTAGTTTGCATTAGCCAACAGTCATTCTCTCTTTTTTGAATTTTGATATTTAAATCCATTTTGTTTGTTTTTTTTGTTAGTTGTCAATCTTAAAACTTATTTGACAGTGTTTGCTAATCTACACATTGTGTCTCTATGGTAACTGCTGACCATTCCACCATAGAGGTACATGTAGAACACCCTCAGCGTGATGTCACTACAAAGTATCAATATGAAACACATTTGTACCTCTTTACAATAACTACAACTTAATAAAGAATAAACAATAAATGTAATATGATGAACTTAATAAAGAACTTTATATAGCCCACATTCTTACTGTTAAAGATACTGCAGATAGAAGACATATACAAGTTTTTGTCATTCTCAGTTTATGGACAGGGCCTCATGTGAAAGCTCAGAACCTACAAATTTCACTCACTGAGCTGCAGAGGCTGCACTAGCACTGATTCAAGATTGCCTGCAGGTGCTGGGGTTTAGCGAGTGACCATTCAGATCAGATCCTTTTAGGTTTAAACCAACTGGATTTCAGCATTGAAACTGGTAACCCAAATGGCAGACTCATGTGAGGCTTATTCTGTTTTCTGATTGGATATCCATCATGAGAACCAAAACACTAAATTATAAACTAAAGAAATCCGACATCATTTCCACTGTTTTCGTGATTAGGAATATCAGCATTAGAATTGTTATCCGTAAAAGCTATTTCATGTGAGCGTGTTTGTCCTATGTAGGTACATACAGTTCCTTTAATTCAATATGAACAAGCAATAAATAATAGTTTATTAAGAATGGTTTACTTAGTAACATAACTGAGGGGTTAGGAGTTAGTTTAGGGTATTAAATAATTACTAAGCCCTTAATAAAACAAAATATGCAGTTGTCAGATCAGAGTTATAGTAAATTAACAGTTGTTTTTGCAGGAACCCATACATAACTGAGGAGGATGAAGAGGAGGAAGAGGAGATTGTGGAGGAGAAAGGGAAGAAAGGCAAAAATAAGAGTCAGAAGAAACTTCAGAAGAACAGACCTGTGCTGGTGGACGTGGACATCGGCCTGTCTGCCTACGCCAATGCCAAAAAGTACAAAGATTTACATGTATATTGTGTTTACTAAAGATGTAATGTTCAGCCGGTCATGAACCAAATGCTGCCACCTTTAGTGTTTTAGACATTTAGCTGGGAATCAAAGGTACCTCACGATTTGATACAATACATGATATAAGGCTCATGATACCTCAGTTGGTGTTTGTCTACTGACCCACAGGTTGGCTGTGCGATTCCACTCATTCATACACTGGTGTATGAATGTGTGTATGAATGAGTGAGTGGTTCCTTGATGTAAAGCGCTGAGAATGCCTTGAAGGTGGAAAAGCGCTGTATAAAAAGTGACCATTTAGCATTACCAAAACTGAACCTGGATTGTCAGTGCCCTAACCTGCAGATAAAGCAGTGGTTTCCAGCTGGGGGTCGAGAGATGATTTCAAGATATAATTTGAAGATATAATTTTTATATTGTGAACATGTATTTAATTCATTTTTATTTTAGTGAAAATTTGGCAAAATAGCATATATATATATATATATATATATATATATATATATATATATATATATATATATATATATATATATATATATATATATATATATATATATATATATATATATATATATATATATATATATATATATAAAAAATTAATATCATTAAGTCCAATTTTAAAGGGTGCATATTATTCTATTTTCAGATCTATGCCTCATCTGTGTTGTTTCATCATCACAAACAGATCTGGAGTTGTGTTTTGTTTTATTCACACATGTTTAACACACAAACCCTGCATATTTAGGCTGTGTTCAATCTGAGAACACTCTTGTGATGTCATGTGGTAATACAGGTCAACTCAACTGTGTTTTTAAACTCCTTATACCTTCAATAGAATCACTGGGATCATTTTAGCCTTGGACTTGCCCCAATTTTTACTGAACTGGTAAAAGGTAAGGTAAAAGGTAGCTGCTTACTTTAAAACTACCGCCGTTTATGGACAAGCCTCATGTGAAAGCTCAGACCCTCCAGAATTCACTCACAGAGCTGTAGAGGCTGCACTAGCACTGATTCATTATTGGCTGCTGGTGCTGGGGTGCAGGTAGTGAGGACTCACATAACAGCACCTCTATTTGTGTTAGGTACTATGACTTTAAACGGACTGCCCAAAATAAGGAGAAGAAGACCATTGAGGCTGCAGATAAGGTCAGTTTGTCATGCACACATCGGTATATATTATTATTATTATTATTATTATTATTATTATTATTATTATTATTATTAATTATTATTATTATTATTTATTTTGTTTGTTTGTTTGTTTTTCTAGGCCATGAAATCTGCAGAGAGGAAAACCCAACAGACATTAAAAGAAGTTCAGACAGTCACCACCATTCAGAAGGCCCGGAAGGTGTACTGGTCAGTTCATACATCTATTTATTTTACTTCATTTTATTTTACACATTTGATTTACATGCCCTTACTGTAAATAAACCTCCCACCACCCCACTGTCTCCCTCTGGTGGCAGGTTTGAGAAGTTCCTGTGGTTCATCAGTGCTGAGAACTACTTGGTGATTGCAGGCCGAGACCAGCAGCAGAACGAGATGATCGTCAAGCGTTACCTCAGGGCTGGTCTGACACTTTTTATTAACTCTTCAATTAGACATTTAAGCTATCACACTGAGATTAAAAGTATATTTTTTCTCCAACTGAGATGTAAGCATAAACATAATGGGAAAACTGTAGCCTGTTATTCAGTAATATCAACCAGTGTTTTCATCAAAATCACCCTTCAGCATTAGGGGTTACAAAAAGTGGAATCTGATGTTTCATTGCAGTTATTCAACATTCATGTTTATACATACGGCACCTATTAACTTCAAACATTTTATTCCTGATTTCTTGGTTAATGCAAGATCCACAATCCCCTCCCCTATAGTTCAAGAATTGCCCAGAATGGCAGCAAAAATGTACAAAATGTACATTAAAGGTTTTAAAATATGGTTTTGATCCAATATATATTTTTGCATAATATGATTACGACATAATTTTTTTTTCAACATATTTTCCATTATAATCTGCATTAAAACAAAAATGTAAACATTAAAACAAAAAACTTACTGTATCTTGTCTTAATCTAATTGTATTTGTCAGGTGATGTTTACGTCCATGCTGATCTTCACGGAGCCACGAGCTGCGTCATCAAGAACCCCACAGGTGACACATCTGTGGTTGTGCTTTAGACAGGAGCAGGAGTCACGTCCAATCATTATCTCATTGTGGCCTGTTGTCCAGGAGAGCCCATCCCCCCACGCACCCTGACTGAAGCGGGAACCATGGCTGTGTGCTACAGCGCTGCCTGGGACGCCAAGATCATCACCAGCGCCTGGTGGGTCCACCATCACCAGGTAAAACTCTCCCCAAGTCTGCAGCCAGGAATGCTGTACTTCTGTACAGTTTTCTCCTTTAGGACTGAGAATCACAAAGTTCTACATGATTTGGTGTGATAACCAATACAAGACGTGAGATACTCATGAAATCACAATAATAAATAATAAATAAATATATTATGTATCAATATTTATATTATAAAAACACTATAGATGATCTAATAAGCAGCAGAGTGATAATGTGTTCCTGGAGGAATTTATATTTGTGAAATACGCAAAATGATTTACAAAGCATAAAGCTGTTTTCAATAACACAATATCAGTCTTATATTGCAGTAATGTAGAAAAGGTTTGAAAGGTAGTCCTTGGATTTCTCCTGGATGAATGAAGGATTACACTGTCTCACTTTTATTGCAGTATAATAATACTCTATTTCACTGTATCTGAAATATTTCAGTCAGCATATAGCAGGGGTGTCAAACTCATCTTCACCGACGGCCACATCAACAAAATGGTTGCTCTCAAACGGCCAGATGTAACTGTAAGATAAATGTCACCACGTTTTAATCTTGTTAATTAACCGTTTCTATATTTATTACTTATTCACGTTACAAATATTCCATATGGATTTGCATAGATATGAAAAAAATGGCTGTGTAATTGTGTATCTAATGATAAACTGACATTTTAAGACAGTCATACCTTTTAATTTACTTTGTCACGGGCCACATAAAATGACGTGGCGGGCCGAATTTGGCCCACGGGCCTTGAGTTTGACACATGTGGCATATAGCAACACATCACACAATTCAATCCTGTGATGTGGTTTATCTTATCTTAAACAGCACGACAATGTAAATCTGTGATCCTGCTTGTTACTTTCTTCTTTTGTATCAGAATCAGTTTTATTGTTAATGTTAGTAAATAAAATTCTCAAAGTAGGAAATCAGCATTCTGGTACAACATTAAATAAAGAATTATAATAGTAAATATAAGCAAAAATAAAATAAAACCAAGACCATGCATTAAAATAAGGTGAATAAAAATAGACTTGATACTAGACTTGATGTGGGCATATGTGTTCTAATGTTGTTTCGTCCTCCAGGTGTCCAAGACGGCTCCTACAGGAGAATATCTGACCACTGGAAGCTTCATGATCAGAGGTCAGTCCACACGACAGTCTGCTTTCTCTAAATGCATTACACAAAAGGTTATATTCCTCTGTTTTTACATGTTTTTAGGCAAGAAAAACTTCCTCCCTCCATCTTACCTGATCATGGGCTTTGCTTTCCTCTTCAAGGTAAAAAGAGATAACATGGATGTGGCTTTGTGGATGACTCTTTACATATTAAAGGTGCACAATGTAACTTTTCTGGTGGAGGGTCAATCTCTTTGTTTCCATGGAGATGTTATTGTCTATCTCCATGGAGACAAGCAAATGACCCCACCAGGTCCAGTTACAGGTCAGATCTGTGGAGCTCACAAAAAGAATGCATGTATTTTATTTAGTTTTATTTCATTTTATTTTAGTTATTTTTGGGTTATTTTTTGTTATTAACGAACGCATCAAATTTATTAACTGTAAGATGATGGGACTAATGTCCTACCCCAGGCAAGCAATAAGAGACAAGTAGGCAGTAAACCTTCCACCAGAAAAGTTCCACAGTGCACCTTTAACACCCATGCCCCCGTGTGCAGGTGGATGACGAGGACATTGTGCGGCACAGAGGAGAGCGTAAGGTGAAGACTCTGGAGGAGGATCTACAGGAGGTCTCATCCAGGACTGAGGAGCTTCTGGAGGAGCAGGAGGAAGAGCTGGACGGTATGACTCTTCAAATCTTCAGTGATCAGCTTGTGGCTTTTTAATCAACAAGTTTAAGCATGTTTCAAGTAGTGTTTTTACAATATTGAAATTTCAAACTCAATTTCAATACCAATTCTGATTCCACGTTCATAAAAAAAACGCTCTTTATTTAGGCTATCATGATTTTCAGCATTAAATGGTAGCATTTTATTTTCTATTTCCATATCGCCTCATACCTGTGTAATCCCTCAGTCGTCCAGTAGGTTCTATAGTGGTCCATGGGTGTATACTAGTCTATGTGTCTTATACTTTTTCTGATACAGCTCAAGATCATTCTAAACCTATTCAGGAAAGGTTCATTTCTGTTTTGTGCATGTGACTTTTTTTAGTATGCTAGTATACTATAATACTTTTGACGACCCTAGTTTGAAGACTTTGGAGGAATAGGTATGGGAATAGGTCTGTGTAAAATGACACCAGATGCATTTCAGATGCTGATTGTTAGCTTCTGAATTCCCTCTGTATTTGTCCAAAACAGTGCTATTTCCAGACCTTAAAAAACTTTCAAAATTCCCAAATGGGATTAACCTTAGTATATCACAAAATCTGAAAAATCCAGGTGGGATGGCACATGAAAACTGCTCAGATACATGTGAGAGATCAGAGCCTGGTCTAGATACATTTACAATTGTGTTTTACATCATTAGTTTATTTAAGAGAAGAAAAAGGAAAAATCCAGAGTTTAAGGTTTTAATGGTTAACCACATTTTTTCCATCCTTCTTAAATGGGGTGTCATGCAAAATCATTTTTTTAGTCTTCTACCATGTTATATTGTTGTTCCCTCAAAAACATGCCTGAAGAGGTTTTAGATGTCATCCGTGCATGTTTCAGTAATCTAGCGATCTCTCCTGGGCCCTGTTTGAACCCTCCTTACAGTTAGCTGTAAGATTCTGTGCAATACTCAGCCCACAAGCCAATGTCATCAATGCTCCCACACGACAATTCTACATAAATATACAAAAGCAAAACAACTGAAAGTTATAAAACATGTTAATACATTGTTTTCGGCAAATATATCATTTTCAAAACAATAAAAAGTAACATCTAAATATGTGATGTGTTACAGTTAATACCTCAGAAGTGTAATATCAACTCTTTTACACAGTATTGGTGTCTAATTTTTGTTATAAAGTCTTAAAACCTTTAGTATTTAGATCTGATGACATAGGATTGTAAAGGGGCCATAGAATTGTAATGTTGTGTTGGTGTTGTAGGTGGAGACAGCAGTAATGAAGAGCAGGAGGAACAGAAGGAGACAGAGATGAACACTGAACCAGGGGGCAACTCAAGTGGAGAGCTGGCGGAAGTCAGCCAGAGGGACAGAGAGGAGGTCGGAGAGCACGCCAGCGAGGAGGGAGAGGAGGAGACGAGCACAAAGGACACAGAGGAGGAGACGAGGACAGAGGAAGCAGAGGAAGCAGAGGAAGCAGAGGAGAAGACAAGGGGGGAGGAAGAAGAGATCAGCTTCCCAGACACCACCATCTCCCTGTCACATCTACAGCTCAACAAGTAAGGACTTCTTATATTGACATAAAGACATCAGATCATAGACATACACATAGTGGACTGAAGGATGCCATACTCTTCAGCTCCAGCCAATTAAACAAGGCAAGTTTATTTGTATAGCACAATTCTTGCACAAGGTAATTCAAAGTACTCCACAGAATAAGAAAGACATTAAAATCACAATAAAACAAATCAAAACATGAATAATCACAAATAATCATTATAAAATTAACATTAGGCAAGGCAAGGCAAGTTTATTTGTATAGCACAATTCGTACACGAAGAAATTCAAAGTGTTTTACAGAATAAGAAAGACATTAAAATCACAAAAATCAAAACATAAATAATCATAAATAATCATTATAAAATTAACATTAAAACACATCTTCAGGAAGACTGTTCCAGGTTTTAGCTGCATTAAACTGAAACTCTCATTCCCCATGTTTAGTCCTGACTCTGGTTCATGTGGCTCTAACATGTGGGAGATGTACTTTGGTGCTGGTCCATGGAGAGACTTGTACTTGAGCTGCTTTAAAGTCTATTCTCTGAGCCACAGGAGCCAGAGACCTGAGCACAGGACATGTGTGAAGTACTTCCTGGTTCTAGTCAGGACCTGAGCAGCAGTGTTCTGGATGTACTGCAGTTGTCTTAACACTTGTTTGGAGAAACCAGTGAGCAGGCCGCTACAGTAGTCTAACCTACTGGAGACAAATGCATGGATAAGTCTCTTCAAGTCTGATTTTGACAGTATACCTTTGATTTTTGCAATGCTTTTATATGGTAAAAAGCTGCAGATGTTATTGAGTTGATGTGTCTGTTAAAGTTCAAATCTGAGTCCATTATTACCCCAAGATTTCTAGCCTGATTTGAAGGTTTTAGAGAACAGTTGTAGCGGCTAATTTGGAGCTGAGTTCCATATTTGGAATTGCAAGCCGATCAGAAGCGAGGTTGTTGAAGATACGCACCCCTTCCTGCTCGCACCACTGGTTTTGAAGAGGGTGGGTGGCTATTGCCCTGTTTTGAACCTTGCCCAATGTGGCACCATTTTATAAAGTGCACATGCTCGTATACCATATATTTGTTACAAGCACTGAAGTTGCTATAGTAACTGTAGTTTGGACAAAGTAAAATTTTGAGATTTGTTTAATCAAATTTCCTCCTGAAATATCATCTATTTCCTGAAAAATACTTGCCCAAAGTCTGAAAATTCTGTTTTTAAACAGTTAATAAAGATTAGAAATGGTTATGATCAAATACAACAGTTTTAGTATCTATTTCTATGCCAAATCGGACCAGGTACCAAATCAAGCAATAACACCGTCACTTAGCAACAAGTTAACAGCTATCTCACCTTGTTGCTAACTCTAGCAGGAACCGATCTTGTGGAAAGAAGGCACCTGATTGGTTTGTTATTATTGTCCACAGAACGATAGTCGATGGAGCGTATACACAGTCTATGCATCAGATTAAAAAATGACAACTGAAACCTTTACTTTAAAAACTTAATAGAAGTATTTGATAAAAGTAGGACAATATACAATAGACATTTGTGGGAAATACTTTTAAAATGTCCAATATATTCTTATATTTGCAGAAATGTGCCAAACCCCAGCTTTAAAGCAGAAGCTGTGTCTAAGGTAAGAGGATGTGGTGGATTGGATGAATGCTAATACCGAATGAAAGTAAAATGTTTGTGTTTAAATATTATACTTTTAGGTTGAAACTGACTCACAAGGAAGAAAACACATGACGGCCAAACAGAGGAGGTGAGAGAGCTTATGCATCAAATCAAACTGCTAATTAACTCTCCTTAGATATGACATGTGACCTGGTGGTGCCAGGTCACCATGGTCAGATCTCCATGGTGATAGACAAATTTAAACCAGCTTTACACCTTTTATGACCATGTATTTGAGCAAAATGTATATAGATATATTAGCAATACTTTATATATATCTATATAAAGTTATATTGTATAAGCTGCTCTTGAAGTCAAAATAAGTCCACTGTGTGTTATCTGCTTCTAATTGTAAAGTGAATGCTCTGAGGATCTTTAAGCATGTTAGAAAATGAGGGACTGCCTGGTGACACCATGTGCTTGTCGCCATGGAGATGGACAAGATTAATACCATACTGTGGAACATTCTAGGCAAAGCTGGCAACAGACCCTCCACCTAAAAAGTTACATAGTTCACCTTTTAAAGTAACATACTAATCTGTGTTAAGTATTGAAAACAAAATGTGGCTACAGTTTAGTTATGAGTGAACTTGTTTTTGTGGCATCTGTCATGTCTGCTCTGAGAATGTGTGGAACGCACTGTCATGAATTGTGACAGTGTTTACTCAAACAGTATCTGTTCTACCTTATGCTGATTCATAGGATGACTTCACTTGACACTGTAACAATCCAAGAGCCGATAGTTATAACTGAGCTGGAGGCAGTGGAGAATTCAGTGGCAGAATGACAGTAAAAATGCAGATGTGTTGACCTGATTTATGGTTCATATCTCTGTAATTACTGTTCCTGTCCACATGAAACAAAAACTGGCACAAAGTTCAACGTCTTCTCTATTTTTATTCTTTTTCATTGCAGTAAAGCAATGTATAGTGGCATCATTATTTAAACAGCTAAAAGGACCTTAAAAGTGCACTATGTAATTTTTTTGTGGAGGGTCCGACACCTGCTTGTTTTCAGAGAAAACTAAAGCTATCCAATTACAGGTGTTTAAATCTTATGTGACCTGTAACTTGACCTGGTTGTGCCACCTGCTTGTCTATATAAATATAAACTTTTAATATCATACAAGGGAACATTCTCCACCAGAAAAGTTATACACCTTTTAATCCATAGGTTCAATATGAGAAATTTGTAGACCCAAACAAAACTCTATTCCAGGTTTAACAATTGTGTATTTTAATTTTTTTTTCACCCAGTCACTGTATTATTTGATTGCTCAGGGAAGAAAAGAAGAAAAAGCAGAAGCAAGACTGGGAGGATGTCGAAGTGAAAGAAAGGAGCGAGGGATCGACTGGAGAGAGGAGTGAGGAGCGGAAGGAGAGAGGAGGAGGAGGAGGAGGGCCGTCTCAACAGCCACTCAAACGGGGGCAAAAGGTAAGAGACTGTACAGGAGCAGTGAGTGGTGTTATTGTCTTTTCCTTTAACATAAACATTTTAACAAAACAAATGTTGTGTCATTTTAAAATGGCAAAAGAGTTGTCTGGTCAGTAAATCAACTGTCAAGCTGATACTTATACGCCTCTGTAATTTTCACTGATACATTTAACGCAGAGTAATTAAATTTCAAACTCAATTATACCGAGGAATAGACTTGATACTCAATACTGATTCTGTTACCAAGGTGATTATTAAAAACTCTTACTTTAGACAACGGAGTGTACTTTTGAAAACCCTAATGCAGAAACTAGTAAAAAAAAAAAAAAAAAAGCTAAATCAAAGCTTTTTCAGTTCCGATAAAGATTTCAGTGCTTTCTAAACTATCTGCTGATACCCGATGTTGACCGATTTCAGTGCCTACTGAAAATAGCATTTATTTGGCCTGTCTGCGAGTGTGTCCTCTGTTGTTGACCTGGCTGTGTCAGATCATTTCTGTGTGTTTTTTAATATCACTGGTTTTATTCAGCGGGAGACCTCTGTGAGAACTGTGAGGAAGCGTCATCTTACCCCTGAAGTGGCTGCAAATTTTATTCAAATTTTAGAGAACACTCCTCCAATTGTTTTACCTGCCTCCTGTGATTTTATTGTTGATGATTTTAACAGCAAACTTCAATCCACTTTAGATACAGTTGCTCCTCTTAAATTAAGCAAGGCCCCCCCCAAACCTGCAGCACCATGGAAAACTGAATCAATAAAACAACTTAAACGAAACTGCAGAAGGGCAGAAAGAAAATGGAGGAAAAACAAAATCACAATTAACTTTCAAATGTACACCCAACATCTAAAAACATATAATAACGCCATCAGAAACAATAGAAACTCATATTTCTCCAAACTAATCACAAACAATAAAAACAACCCCAAAATTCTTTTCTCCACTATCGACCATCTCACTAACCCTGTTCTTAACAACTCCAAACTCCCTCCCACTGACTCCCTTTGTGAGCAGTTTGCAGACCACTTCATGGGAAAGATAAACAAAATCAGATGTGACATTTTATCTAACCAAACCACTGTTTTTAACACATCTGATTGTTTGTCTTTACCAGAGGAAACACTGGACAGCTTTGTCCTGGTTAATGCTGAGAGGCTTGATGAAGTTTTCTCCTCAGTGAGACCCACCACATGTCTTGTTGACCCCATTCCAACACGGTTCTTCAAGTCATTTTATGAATCTTTTAGAGACGAGCTTTTAAACATGATGAACTACTCTCTTCAGACAGGGGTCTTTCCCACTGCCTTTAAAGCTGCAGTGGTGAGGCCCCTGCTGAAGAAGAGCAATTTAGATTTGAATGATTTTAACAATTACAGACCAGTGTCTAACTTACCATTTTTAAGCAAAATTTTAGAAAAACTTGTTTTTACCCAGCTTAATTATTTTTTAAACACACAGAACATTCTTGAAGAATGTCAGTCTGGTTTTAGAGTAAACCACAGTACAGAGACAGCCTTGACAAAGATTTTAAATGATTTTAGACTAAATTATGATTCTAAACAGGTGACAGTGTTGGTTCTACTGGATCTAAGCGCTGCCTTTGATACAGTAGACCACATTATTCTTTTAAACAGACTCAAACACCTGGTCGGCCTCTCTGGTACTGTACACAAATGGTTTACTTCCTACCTCACAGACAGAACATTTATGGTAAGCTTAGACACCTACTCCTCTCAGGTTCATAAAATCACATGTGGTGTGCCCCAGGGTTCCATTTTAGGTCCTATACTTTTTAACCTGTACATGCTCCCTCTTGGTGATGTCATCAGGAGACATGGAATCAGCTTCCACAGCTATGCAGATGATACACAGCTTTACATCTCCATGTCTCCTGATGACACCAGCCCAGTGGATGCTCTTTTTAACTGTATTTTAGACATCAAATCCTGGATGGCAGAAAACTTCCTCCAGCTTAACCAGGACAAAACTGAGGTTTTAATCATCGGTCCTGAGGCCCAGAGAGAGAAACTTTTACCCAAATTACAGTCACAGTCTTTTAATCCATCATCACAAGTAAGAAACCTGGGCGTTATTTTTGACTCTGAGCTGACTTTTATTCCACACATTAAAAACATCACAAAAATTGGTTTTTACCATTTGAAAAACATAGCCAGAGTCCGTCCCATTCTCTCTCGGGCCAACACAGAGACGCTGATGCATGCTTTTATCACCAGTCGTATAGACTACTGTAATGCCCTGCTCTCTGGTCTTCCCAAAAAGGCGATTTCAGGTCTACAATTATTACAAAATTCAGCAGCACGTGTCCTGACTAAGACCAGGGGGCGGGACCACATTACACCGGTATTAGAATCCCTGCATTGGCTCCCTGTGTGTTTCAGGATCGATTTTAAAGTTCTTTTACTGGTTTTTAAATGTCTTAATGGTCTTGGGCCTTCTTATCTTACAGAACTGCTTTTATCCTATGAACCCTCGCGGCCCCTGCGCTCCTCCGGCAGCAGGCTCCTAGTCATTCCCAAAGTCAGGACACACACGCATGGAGAGGCCTCTTTCCAGTTTTATGGCCCCCGTCTATGGAACAGTCTGCCGGAGGACCTCAGGGCCGCAGAGAACATTCAGGTTTTTAAAAGCAGGCTCAAGACCCATCTTTTTAGCATAGCTTTTGATTAGTATTTATCATTTTAGTTTACTTCTCTATTTATTTAGTCTTATTTAGGCTGGCTAGTGTGTTTATGTTTTACTTATGTTTTATTTACTTGTTTAGTTTTGACTTATTTTATTATTTATTGATTATTTTATTATTTATTGGTTATTTATTTTATTATTTATTGACTTATTTATTAGTTTTGACTTATTTTATTATTTTTAATCATTTTAGATTTGCCAGTGTTTCCTCTGAGGAGCCCTCTGCACCAGGAGCTGTGGTTGGCTGTGGCTGCTGGGCCCTGGCTCGTGGGCCCTGGAGGTTTGGTCTTGACCTCATCTCTTCTCTGGGCCCTGGGCTGGTGTCCTGTGGCTGTGGGTGACCCTGTTCCTGGTGCAGATGGTTCCTCTGGTGGTTCTCTCTCTCTCATCTGGTTCATCTTTATCCAGCCTGTTCCACTTAAACATATTTTAAATGAAACTGAGGTATTTTAACATGTGTTGAGGTGGGGGGTGGGAGTGTGTGTTGGGGTGGGGGGTTGTTTGGTTATGATTATTGATGTGTTGGGGTTGGGTTGTTGGGCTGTCGGGTGGCTGGGTGGGTTTGGTGGGTGGGACTGATTTTAATGCTTTGTAAAGCACTTTGTGTTACTTTTTTTTTGTATGAAAAGTGCTATATAAATAAAGTTTGATTTGATTTGATTTGATATTTCCTTAAAACAGAAATGACGCAAGACAGCTGATCCAAATGTGTTGTGTAGCTGTAATATAGAACAGAGCAGCTTTGTAAGTTCAAATATTATGAACCGGGCCAGCATCAGCTAATTAAAAAAAAAAAAATATATATATATATATATATATATATATATATATATATATATATATATATATATATATACACTATAAATTCATAGGTCCAAATGAATCGGCGCAAATATCCGATATCAGTATCAGTGTATCCCTAATTGAAATGACCTAGTATAATGATAGTAGTCTCATCAGTAAACGTGTCTCTGTGCAGAACAAGCTCAAGAAAATCAAAGAGAAGTACAAGGACCAGGACGAGGAGGACCGTGAGCTCCGGATGCAGCTTCTGGGGGTGAGGCCTGCTGTCTGTGTCTGTGTGTGTACTGCTATCCAGGCAGTCAAGACTACTCAAAGGGTTAGGCTACCAATTACACTGCAAAGAGTTTGGCTACGAACTATCATTCCAAAGGGTTAGGCTAACATCTAAACTGTAAACGTTTAGGCTAACATCTACTCTGCAACGGCTTAGACTAACAACCACACTGCAACGGGTTATGTTAACAGCTACACTACAGAAAGTTTGGCTAACAACTACAATGTAAAGGGTTAATCTTGCCTCAGATCTGACCACTAGGCAGACAAGTTTAATGCACGGGGATGAGCAGAAGGCAGATCCTCTACTGGAAAAGTTGCATAGTGCACCTTTAAATGTTAGTGGTGTTATAATAATGTATAATGTTTTGGGGCATTACAACCTGTACATGTGACTCTGCATGTCCACAGTCTGCAGGGAGCAAGGAGGACAAGGACAAAGGAAAAAAAGGTAAAAAGAAGGACGAGCCAGTGAAGAAGGGACCCCCCAGGCCTCCTCAGAAGCAGCCCCCTAAAGCCAGAGGGGGAGACAGTAAAGTGAAGACTGAGCCTGGAGAGGAGGAGGGGACAGGGGAGCGACAGGACAAACAGGAGGAGCAGGACGACAAGGTGAGCCTGGTCTACTGCCGTATTCAGTGTTTCTTCAAATGCCATTTTGAAAATGCATCTACACGAAATACACATTTTTCATAAGGAAAGCCATTTGAGTAACTACCGGTATATGACTCTTTGGGATGAGAGCTGGTTGGCTGTCCTAGGGTGATCCACCCTGCTTCACTAAAGCTGTCCTAGTCCTAGTGAACAAAAATCTCATGCATGTGCTCATGGTCCTGTAGTTCCCTCTGTAGAAATGCATCAGGTCTAGAACAGAAGCTTGGTTTTAGATAGAAGTAATATGATAATACATGATATTTTTTCACACATAACTATTTTGTCTCCTGTTTCCTACTGGCATTATTGTCTATTTTATGCTTTTTTTCAGGAGGATGACGTGGACCAGGACAACCCTGGAGCTGAGGTAATTCCACTGAAATTTAACGTGCAAAGAAGCAATTATGTCATGTCCTTGCCTAATGTGCACTTATGCTGTATATAAACATATGTAAATATATTGTCCTGTTGTGTGAGCAGGAAGCTGAGAGCCTGCTCACCTCTCTGACAGGACAGCCCCACTCTGAAGACGTGCTCCTGTTTGCTGTGCCCGTGTGCGCCCCCTACACCGCACTCACAAACTACAAGTACGTCACATGAGTAAAAGGACACGCGTCTCAAAATAGTAAAGATTCTCATGCACCATGGTTTTAATTTAACTTTTATGTGGTTCAATATATTTAAAATGTTTAACGTGTGCTTTTTGCGTTGTGATTAATCATAGTTGAAATAAAAATGGACCCAGCAAAATTTGAAAAGTGACTAATAAAGCTGTTGTTGTTGTGCAGATACAAAGTGAAGCTGACCCCAGGGACACAAAAGAAAGGCAAAGGTGAGAAAAGACACAATCTCTGTAGACAAAATATTCGATCTGTTATTTACCTATGAAAATCATATTAAATACATCGTTAAGGACTGTTTGACTGAGATGTTTTATCATTTTCTGAGCGCTCATGCTGCGTTCTATTCTTGGAGGTTGGATTTTTTGAGTTCCGACTAGTATGTGAAACTGGAATGCCTCATAGTCTTGGAATTACTATAAGTTAAAATATTGATAGTCTAGTGGAAACACTGTCCTTAGGCAAGACACTTCCCCCAGTGTCGTGTATGAATGTGGTGTGAGTGTTGGTGGTGGTTGGAGGGGCCGATGGCACACAATGGCAGGAGCGTGGAGTGAATAAATAATGCAATGTAAAGCGCTTTGAGTGTCTTGAAAGGCATCATATAAATCCAATGCATTATTACTCCTAGTTACTCCTTACGATCGTGATTAAATTGTAATATTTAACGTAAAATTAAGAGATTTTGAGCTAGATTTTAGAGTATTTGTTCTCCCCTATAGCCGCCCGCACTGCAGTTCTGAACTTCATGAAGTCCAAAGAGGCCTCGCCAAGGGAAAAGGACCTCTTCCGCAGTGTTAAGGTAAAGCCTGTATTATCAGCCATATTAAATCAGATTCTTGAAACTTCAAATTCCATATCCCATTATTCCAGGATGCAGACCTATCTAGAAACATGCCGGGCAAAGTCAAAGTATCCGCACCCAACCTCCTTGCTGTAAAGAAGAAATGAAAAGTAACAGTATTTTAAAATATTGTAATTTTCTTTTTGTTCATAATAAATATAATTGAATTGCTGATGCCAGTCTTGGTACAGTGTATTTTTTATTCACAATTTCAAAAGTCATTGTGCAAACCAAGCAAATCAAAACATTGGGATTTCAGTGCACTTGTAGCTCTTAATTAACTGTAAAATAGCGTTCTAGTGGAGTAGCCAATTTGAAGCATTTAAGACACACAGAAATCACTTTAAAACAAACACACTTTTATAAATAATAATCGTACATATTTACATGTTGGATTCAGAGGTTAAACGCACATTTTGTATAGTTGTGATAGTAATTTATAATCATCTGAATCTTTTCATAATATCAATAACTGAATTAGCCTACAGAATGTTTACTCTGATACAAGTACTGATGCTTTGTAGATTCTATGGGGGGTGGTGCTAACTGTAGGCACTGCTCTGTCTAAGATTTTAATCTGAGCTTTGTTTTAACACAATCTGACCCTAATGAACTGCCTTAGTTGTTGAGCTGATTTGTGCTTGAACAGAACCGTGAACGCTCGTATTGATAAGTGGCATTTAAATCCATTTTGTATTGTTTTAAGTTTTTAGATTTAGTCTGAAATCACAGGCTGTGTTTATGTCCTGTACACTGTGGTGGAATCTTCTGTAGATACATACCATGGTGACATACACATACATGCACCACCCCCAAGACAAATAATCCATATTGTACTTTAAGAACACATAAATCAAACGTAATTAGTTAAATGCAAAATAGCAGTTCATTGTTAGTGATTCAAAATTAAAATTGCTTGAACTACATTTTTCTTTTTTCCACAATATCGCAACAGCTTAAAGGTCCACTATGTAACGTTTCTGGCCACCTACTTGTCTCCATGGAGATGTTATTTCTATGCCTAGAAAGTTCTATATTATGGCTCATTTGTGGAGACAAGCTGCAGGCAACTCCACTAGACCAAGTTATAGGTCAGATCTGTGGAGAGCTGACTCCGCTTAATGCATGTTTTGCCATGGCATTTTTAAGCAATAAAATGTTAAAACATCTGTGACAACATAAATGCAAGATGGATAAGTATAATGTTACACTGGGGAACATTGCGGGCAAAGCAATAACATCTCTATGGAGACACAGGAGGCAGGAAGCAGGACTCCCGCCACCAGAAGAAAGCCAATTCCAAAATAACAACAGATGAAGGGCCACTGAGTGAAAAGAAAATTAAATAAAAAATACTCCAACATATTATAAAGATTGTCCTGTAGTTTAGACCTCTACAGAAATACCACTTGAAACATGCTTGTGTTTAAAGGCAATTTTTCACTCATATTTAATTATAGTCAGAAAAAAACAATTCTCCTGTGTTCAGATTAGCATTAGATTAGCATGAATGGGGCTAGCTTGCTAACGTAGCAACTTTCACCCTCGCTTACCTCACATTAATATTGGGACTAAACCCGGACCGAAACCTGGACTAGAACCGGACCAAACCAAGGCTACATTCAGGACTTAAACAGGACTAGAGTGTACACAGTCTTAATCGTGTTAATCTTGTTAAAAGGGCTGCGTACCCGATTTTTTTCCATGTATTTGCCCCAGTGCAGATAATGTATAAACAACTCTTGAGGTCCAGATAGGTCAGCTGCGTACTGCCTACAACCAAGTATAAAACATTTTATTGTCCAGTAATAAGGACGTGCACGTTAGCATGCTATTTGCTGATGTTGCTAACGTAGTTTTCTTTTACCTACAGAGCAAAACTCCGCTCTTGTCTTGAGAGTTGTTTAAAGCACTTCTAATTATTCACCGTGATGAGTTTATGATGCTCAGAATGGACTAGTTCTGTTTGTCACGTTTTTAAGACAGTAAAAATCAGGTACAGTGCCTTTAAAACAGCTTTTCTTTCGACACTAAAGAAGCAGCCCACAAACTCCCAAACACATGACAATCTAGACTCCTCTAATTTGACAATCCAAACAAAGATCAATACAGTTTCTCCCCTCGTCATAGAACCTTTTGCACCCTCTCTGATGGCATCCACACTTCCGCCTTGCTTTACTTGCGTTGCAGCGATACACATATGGATTGAACAGACTAGCATATCCTGTACACCCATCAGGACTACAAAGATGGCAGCGGTTCTGTAGTCCTCAGGAGCCCAGTGTGTTGAGCAGACTCATCCTCTTGAGGCTTGCTTGAGGCTTGCTTGAGGCTGTGCAGCAGGTGCTTGGGCAGACAGTCCCAGGAGGCAGACAGGCATTCGCGGTGCTCAATGATGGACTCCATACAGAACCTGGAACACAACAGGGATTATTTGAGCGAGCAAAAATCAACTGAAGTTGAAAGCTCCTTTTTTAAGGTTGGACTGTCTGAGCTGATGGGGCTCTACTATCTCCACTTCCCAAGAAGTTTAATATTGGACTTTTAATCCCTTGCCCAGAGCAACTGAACTGTGTAACATTTGTAAAGTAATACATTTTTGCTTGTTGATTTTGCATATTATTATTGCCAGTGTCAATATGCAAAACCCAAAATTGTTAAGTTTGCAAATTAACTTTTCACTGTTAAGTATAATTACCAGTGGTAATATGATATGGATTTGAACCTGGGACCTTTTTCAAGACAATAGTCCTGACCGCTAGGCCGCTTTGGGCATGCATCTGCTGCTTTTAACTTTTCTAAACTATACATTTAATCATTACCACAGTTGGATGACAGCCCAGTAAAGACCATTATGAAAACACTGAAGTTGCTCTCATAATCTCTTCTCCTCACCTGAGCAGGGACTTGGGCTGAACGTTGAAGATCAGTAGTTTGTTGCTGTGAGCCTGTGGAGCGCACGCACACACACACACACACACACACACATCAGCACTGGTTTATGTGTGACTGTTGTAATGATGATAATGATGATGGTGTCTCTCTCACCGCTCTCTGGTGGGACAGCAGGTTGTTGGCACAGCCTCCAAACACAAAGACTTCTCCATCAGGCCCAGGACACGCCGTGTGCCACAACCTAAAACAGGCACCACATAACAGTGTAAGCAGCAGGGACATGAGAGGAGAGGCACTGTCCTCAGTTTAAATAAATGCAGAGAGCGAGGGAGATGTTTATACAGTGGGACCAGTGTGAGTAGTTTCAAATCATTCTTTAAAAGTTGTAGTCTCATTCTGAGTCATTATTTTAATGAAAAGGCTTATTAATATAAACATTTGAACAGATTTATAATCTAAAAAAATATGTTATTTATATTTTGATTTAAATTATATGGGGGGGGGACAAGCAGCTGATGCCACTAGGCAACCCCACTCAGAGTAAAAAAAAGATTTCTAGATTTTTTTTTTTTTGCAAAAAATAAACACATAAATAAAAAAATAGAAATGCCTGTATTTGACTCAATTTGATGCTGCAAAGTTACCAGAAAAGTCAAACAGTGCACCTTTAATATAGGTTACCTTGGATTTTCAGTGTGGCTGTGATTGAACGGCTTCCACTCATTCTTGCTGACACAGTACAACCAGGCATCACCTACACACACATGTTACACACGTTACACACAGCAGAAGTATGGCCATTTTGTACTCATTATAGAGTCATACTGAGGGTGTCGCGCTCTGTGGTGAAGCCTCCGAACAGGAAGATGTGGTCCTGGGACACAGGGGTGAAGGAGTGCCACGACCGCCCCACTGGCCCCCCCTGTGGGACACTCCTGATGGACACACAGGAGAAGAAGCCATCACAGTACAAGAACAACCACAAATACTAAAGGGCTTGTACCCAATTTTTCCAATGTATTTGAGCAAAATTTCCCCAGTACAGAAACACTATATAAACAGCTCGAGCTTGAGGTCAAAATAAGTCAGCTGTGTACTGTCTGCATCTAATTATAAAGGCCTTCTTTTTTGTCATATTGCCCAGTTCTGGTATGAACCCCCCAAAGTTAAATGTGTAGCCCTTACATTTCATGCCACTGCCATGTGTCCAGGTCCAGGTAGTACAGGTCATTCAGTCTGAAATTCTGTGGGTCACATAAAGGAAAGTCAAAACAAGCTTAAAACTGCAAATCCATTATACTACTGTCACCATCATACTTTATATCGTCCTCCAAACACATAACCTCTGTTTCCCACTGTGGCACAGGCGTGAGCAGCTCGAGGAGATGGACTGTTGCCCTGGAGACACAGGAGTATAAACACATGTATGTAAAGCCCTCATACAGTTAAGAAAAGTCATACTAAGTTTGTTCTTACACCTGGAGCTGTAAAACAAAACAACATCATGTTGATCTTACAGCTCCTGTATGACATTTCTATAGATTGTTCTCGCCACATCCACAGAGGAGAACTTTGTTGCAAAACTCCAACCCATGCTGGGTTGGAGTTTTGCTGTGATTGGTTCGATTTGTGAGCGTAGTTAAATTTTAAATCCATACCTCTTTTTTTAAATGCAGTCAAAAAGTTTAATTTCTGCCATTATGATGAATATATAACATGTTTTACATTTTGCAGCTGTGCTGCCAGTTGCTTGAGAAGGAGGCAGTGTGTGGTTCTGCAGCAGAACTTCTAAATGTATATTAAATATCTGAGCTCAAAGGTTTGGTTTTGTTCTTACAGATCCAGGTGCAAGAACAAATGTCTTGCTTCTGATGAAGTATGAACTGGCCTTAATTGTGTACATTTGTACTGACTGTGGTGACTGACAGGGTCTCATATTAGTGCTTAAGCAACAGTACTGACTATGTGTTAGCATTAGCAGTGACTGTATATTATATATTTGTGTGTTAGCATTAGCAGTGACTGTATATTATATATTTGTGTGTTAGCATTAGCAGTGACTGTATATTATATATTTGTGTGTTAGCATTAGCAGTGACTGTATATTATATATTTGTGTGTTAGCATTAGCAGTGACTGTATATTATATATTTGTGTGTTAGCATTAGCAGTGACTGTATATTATATATTTGTGTGTTAGCATTAGCAGTGACTGTATATTATATATTTGTGTGTTAGCATTAGCAGTGACTGTATATTATATATTTGTGTGTTAGCATTAGCGCTGACCGTGGTGATGGGCTGGCTCCAGCTCAGGGTCTCCAGGTCTAACACATGGACGTGGTTGTTCCAGCCTCGTCCTGGGCTGTCCCACTAGAGGAGACAGAGCAACAGCATATACTTATGAGGAAACATTTATTTGTGATATTTCTGATGATTTATTTTAGGCAATGTTAATATTTCCTAACACCAGAGTAAAATAGTATGTTTGTGGTGGAGATGTCTTTGCTTTTCCTGGAATGTTATACAGTATGGCACTAAACATGCAAATCTTTCTTGGGCCTAGAAAAGCATAGATTTCAATTTCCTGTTTATAAGCTTAATTTTAAAGACTTCTTCCCATTCAAAAGATGTATTTTGCTGTGAATTGTTTGAATCGCTAGGACAAGTGTAATTTTACATCTCGAGAAAAGTTACATAGAACATACCTTTAAATTGTTTATGTTCATGAAAGGTGATTATACTTGCTCCAGTACAGATATATTGTGTAAGCAACTCCTGAGGTCAAAATAAGTCAGCTTTGTACTGTCTGCATCTAATTATGAACAATTTTATTACATACAATTTGTATTTTGCGCTGCTAGCATGCCATTTGTTGCTAACTTGACTCCACACTTGTCTCTGAAAGATGTGAAACACACTTATAAACTCATCGCAGTGAATAATTAGGATGCTTAGAATGCATAAGGTAAGTGAGGAATAACTTTGGACCATTGCAAACGGTTTAACTTGTTTCAACTGTTTAACTGTTTTAAAACAATAAAAATCAGACACAGCGCCTTAGAAATTGATTTCAGGGCGATCTAGATGTTGGTGAGCATTACCATGAGTGAAGAGGATTCGTCATATTCAAAAGTTCCTCTGTGTTCATGAGCAGCATAGCCATAGCCGCCAAAGTACACGATCCTGCACAGAGAACCACACATTAGACAGTTATACCACTCCCCCTCACTCTGTAGATTCTATGGACTGCTGCCGACGCACTTGTTTCTGTAGACCCAGCAGCCCAGCTTGTCCTTGGCTGAGGGAGGGGTTCCTGTGAGCTCCCTCATCTCCTCCCAGGTGAGGGTCGGACCACGCAGGGGCAGGCGGTAGATCTGCAACAGGCACATGTTAGACCAGAGACACACAGGAAACAAAGGAAACGCATGATATGAGAGAACAATGGAATTCATCAGTGAATGTGAATGTCCTATAGGCTTTAAAAATAAACTGTAAGATTTAGATTTTAAATTAGTAATTATTACCTAACTGTGTCCTCAGATATGAGGTAAACATGTTAAAATTAAATATATCTCTTACTAATGTAATGCTGATTATTCTAAATTACAAAAAACAGTCAGTTCACTTCAGTTTTGGAGGTTCTGAGCTTTCACATGAGGTATGGCCTGTCCATATACTGAGAATGAGAAAAACTTGTTATGTGTCTTTGTGCAGGTTAATAGTACCTATTTAAGCAAGAGAGAGCGCAGACTATATACAGTTCTTTTAACTGTACACCACGATATAACTGTACCCCCATTATTTATTGTTTCATGTTGAGTAAGAACTAAGAAAAATATCAGACTTACCCTGTTGGTGTTGCCTCTGGCGTGGTGGCCTCCGAACAGGTAGAGTACTCCTTCCACACATACGGCGCAGCTGCCGGACATGGATGTGTGGAGGTTTCCCCCAGCCAGATGCTTGGACCTGAGGCACCAGGACAATGAGGGACTGTCATGGTAACCACATGCTAACCACACACTAATGCAAGTGCTTACCATTCTCCAGTCTCCATACTGTACATCCAGATCTCATTTCGGGGCAGGTAGAGGTCAAAATAGCCATGGTTTTGGGCATTCTGGAAAGAAAAAATGTAATTAAATAATAGTTTGTACATACATTGTCATCTTTGTTTTGTGTGAATTTCACAGAGTTGTTTTTTAGCTCCAGCAGAAATATAATTCAATGTTTTCCCTCGGCCATCTTAAAATTAGGGCTAGGTGACCTTTACAAACCGCAGATTTTAAAGCCTCACCACGGAACATTTTAGCCTAAAAATGCCCTACAATAAATGCTTGTTTTCTTTTTCATTATTGGAATAAATCAGAAAATCTGACAATAAATCAATACTAAAACTAGTATAAAAACTAAATACTCATTTGTGCAAGTATTGATACTAAAAAAAGTCACATTCACAGGATCTTGATCTGTATCAGAACAAGTATGGACCACTATGGAAACTACCTGGATGACTGAGGGATTACAGATATAAGGTCGTATGGGAATATAAAAGAAAGTATTATGAGTGTTATGTTTTTATGTTTTATTATTATCGTGGAATTGGCATTGAATATTCAGTCTATTCCTTAGAATCAAAATAGAGTTTGAAAAGTTAGTATCATGACAATATTAGTCCTTACTGTGAATGAATCTTCAGAAACCTCCAATCCAACTTTATTTATAGAGCACTTTAAAAACAGCTGACCAAAGTGCTTTGTGAAACCTGATTTGACCTCCATTTCCTTGTCTCCACTGAAGTGTTGTTTTGGCTATAGTGTTCCACATTATGGCATAAAATGTATCCATCTCCATGGAGCATTTTGAAGTATGGTTTTAATGTTTTTCTTGCAGGTGACGTAGCACCTTCAGAAAATTACATGGTGTTGTTTTACATGTATAAGCATTAGATGATAGATGCACAAATAATAACAAGAATTTGACAATAGATGAAAACTAGCCTCTTGGATAATTATGTCATATTATTCAGTAGACCTGTATCTCAAAACTATTATTTATCTCTATGTATCTGACTCAAACTGCACTCACAAGACTACACCTATAGGGGAGTTCATGCAACAACAACTATTTATGCAGAAAAAAGTACTATGAAATAATGTATTTAAATAAAGAGTTTAATCTTCCTTTTACATACAAATACCAAAAAATTCAAAATCTTCAGCTAATTCATTCACGTGTCATTTCTGCTGTTGTCCCACATAAATCTTTTCTAATCTAAATTAAATAATTAGTCGACTAATACATATTTTGGTTGACTAATTGACTAAACAACTAAAGATCTACAGCCCTAGTCAATATGCGTTGGCCATGTAATAAAAATAATAATAATAAAAAAAACAACCCTGGCTTCACTCACCTTGTATCCGCCCCACACATACATAGCACTGCGGTCCACCACAGCCACATGTCCGCTCCTCTCCGCTGGAGTGTCCAGCTCAAAGGACTCCGAGGCCTCAGTGTCCAGCAGCGGCTCGTCCCACACCTCCACCTGATCATCTTCAGGAGGGAAGGCATCGGGGTCCTGATTGAGGACAGCTATCATCTCCTCGTCCGAATCCTCATCCCACTCCATGGCTCCTCCCGTCTCCGATGAGCAGAGGAGCACAGAGGACCAGAGATATGTGGAGAGCAGAGCACGCTGACTTTTGCCTCTGAGGAGAGAGGATTAGGTCAGTTGACTGCCAGGAAGTGCTCTTGTAAAGTAGGCTAAGAAATTTACTAAGGTTGTAGTTGACTAAAATGGTAAACAGTCACATTTCTAGCGCTTTTCTACCTTCAAGGCACTCAAAGTGCTTTACATCAAAGAGACACTGAGGGCGAGTTGCGTTAAGTGTCTTGCCCTAGAACACCACGGCAGGATTCATCTGTGGGAACTAGAATTGCACTGCCAACCTGCAAGACACGCGTTCTGACCGCCTAACCATAATGTTTAATTTGAGAGCGGGATTCGAACAGCCAACCTTTAGCAGATACTGCTGCCTGGAGTCTACTACGATAGGTCGACTAAGAAGGGAGCGAAAGTAAGGCAAAAGCTGTCTACTATTACATATCTCACAAAACCACAACTAGACAGGAGTTTATGCTAAAACTAATATACAGAAAAAGTACTAGGAAACAATGTATTTCTATAAAGTCAGATTAAACTTGAATCGCAAGTTTAAAGGAACTGTACTAGATTTTTGCTGTCTTAAAAAGCATGTAGCTTCTTGGACATATTATACAGTTGGGCTGCAATCTAATTGAAATCGCAATTTGACACAGTTATCAAATGTCAAAGGCTGCCATTTTGAAGTACCATAATTTCCTCCACAAACTACAAAATATCCCATCTTATTCTCCATAAAATGCTAACCCTGCAGTTTAGATCTGTACAAACATGTTCTGAAATGTGATTCGTGTATTAGCTTGCCAGTTCACACTTCAGTATTTTTGTCAATTCTTCTGGACATGTTTATAATGTGAACTTTGAACAGAATCTTGTTATTAAATCATAAATCGCAAATCTAATCTCAGTGCTTGTCAGAAAAATCGCTATTAGATATTTTCACTAATCGTTCAGCCTTACCACTAATTAAACATGAGTTAACTCGAATTTAGCTGAAGTAGACACACCCAGTCAACATGAAACCGTTGGCTGTCTGCTATTAACGAAAGAAAAACAATAACGCAATTTTAAACAGTAAAATGCTCTGATCATTGCAAAACAACTCTTATTAAATGAAAGTTAGTAGCTGAGCATTTATCAGGACTCATCCATTGTAATTACCCGCTGGCTGACCCACTTCTGCGAGCTTTCACTATTTAGGTTATCAAGTAACAACGTTAGCTTTAGCCCCCGTGTTAAACCAAATGCTATAATTAATCCGGATGCTGACGGTGTAAAAGCGTTGCCACAAACCGTTAAATAAACTCTTTGCGAATGTTAACGGGCAGAAATTAGCATTGACCGCCTTATCAGCTGTGCAAAGACAATAACAACAGGAGCATGTGTCAAAAGCATTAGAATGGCGCTCACATGAGGCCATCGGAAGAATAATGCTAACTAAGAAGATGCCAACTTACCTAAAATGTGAAGTTAAATGTTCCCAGAGCGCATTTGTGTTGATTTGAAGCGTCGGTTGTCGTAAAAAAAAAAATAGTTTGTTTCCGGATGTTTCTCCCCAAAATTAGCAACAGTCTATTGTAAATGAGGTCACGGTGCTACGTCATCAGCAGTGGACGCTTAAAACACACGCCCCCACGCACGCTGCCATGTGGACACGCCCCTTAGCAGCAGGAAAGTAATGTGGGGAAAGTGTTGGTGTCAAAAAAACCTACCTACATCTTAAAGCGTCACTGCTCCTGTGTCACATTAACAACACTGATTATGACACAAACCTCTGTTACATCTGCTGAACGAAAGCTGTGAATGCTCATATAGGGATGAACAGATACCACGTTTTGCAAAACGAGTACGAGTACTTAATTTTGCGTACTGATACTGAGTAAAAATACCGTTTCCAGACATTATTTTTAGTTGTGTTTCAATACAGTGGTAAATCTAATTGATTTCATAGGATTGTTATAGTATAGCCACTTTTTCATCTTAGAATTCTTATGGTATGTACTGAAATCATTGTAGTTTGGTATAATTCAAATATATAATTTATTTAGATTTATTTAGATTAATATTTACCACTTCCTCTTCACAGACTGCGCCCCGCGCTAACTGCTAATGAGCTAACTGCTAACGAGCTAACTGCTACTGAGCTAACTGCTAACTCGTCTGTTAGCATAACAGTGACTGTTGTGTTACTTTTACCACGGTCACACTTTGTCCAATATGGACATGTTATACGTCTTTTAAAAGCTCTGAACCCGCTCTGTTCAGTGCTAAATGTGTTTGTTAATTACAATAATTTACAATACAACACAAGCAAATAAATTTATTTTTGTTGTTTTCTATGACAATTACAATAAAACTTGTTTGGCACAGAGCAGCTGTGACTAGAGAACGTAGTTTACTACAACTGAGCATGAAGTGGATAAATTATGACTGGTGAGAGGCTTGTCAACCTTGTTAACCTTTATTTTTCTCACTTGGAGCTGTGATACTGGCCAACCTGGGTCGGGCCTGTGGGTGTGAAGGGCGTGGAAGGTGTGCAAGGCAGGACCAGCTCTCTGCAGCACCTGGCACAGAGCCATGGGCCAACATGTGAGCATAGCAGCTCTCATCTCTCCCTGAGTCAGCCTGTACAACAGTCCCTGAGTCATACTGTGTGCGCCAGAGCCTCTCAATGTGTGGGCCTGCGCCTCTGAAAAGACTCCAGCACTGTATCACTGTCTGTAAAACACATGGCTCTGTGCTACAGAAGCAGAAACACACATCACACATTAAAAAGTATATTAAAAAATACAGAAGGATGCAGTCTAGTTTAGTTCAGATTCTAAACTAGTTTTATTCATACTGGACCTTCCTTGAATAGTTTATACTGGTCTTCATCTATTTTATATCAGAATTACATGACACCATGTAAAAGTTGAGATCCTCACTGAGCTGCAGAGGCTGCACTAGCACTGATTAATGATTGGCTGTAGTTGCTGGAGTACTGTGAATCTTCTTCAGAACCAAAACACCATTTATTTATAAATATTACACAAATGTGTATATTTATAATAATGTATAACATACCTAATTTAGCCATCATGTCCAATGTTTTTGTACTTAAGAATAAAACAGGATTAGAATTGTTATCAGTGAAAGCTATATTTGACTTAAACATGTTTACCTCTGGGGACAGAGATAGGTCAAGTTTATGAAATTTTAAATCTTACATATTGTTCCTATTATGATTGTATTTATTTTATTTTTTTACATAATTGCCAAGTTGTTTACGTTATAGATGTGGCTGTGAAGATGATTAGGATGTGATCTTCAGAGTCACTACCTAAACCTCAGCACCTGCAGCCATCATGAATCAGTGCTAGTGCAGCCTCTGCAGTTCAGTGAGTGAATTCTGGAGGTTCTGATTTTTCACATGAGGCCTGTCCATAAACTGAGAATGAGAAAAACCTGTATGAGTCCTATCTGCAGGTTAAGGCAACACAGGTTCTGTTGTGATTGTAGTACCTTTTTAAAACTATAAGAGTGCAGGCTGCACAGTTGCTTTAGGAATCAATCAACATCACAACAGTTATCAGCAAAAGCTATATTTGAACTTGTTTACCTTGTATGGGATCACAGATAGGGCAAGTTTATAACATTTGAAATAAAAATGGAGCTGTTACCCTCCCTTTAGATACACTTTACCACATCCCTCTGCTGTGGATCCTTCCCTGTATTGCCAGGAGGAGGCGCTCTTTCCCTTCCCTTTCCTCTCCTCATGTAGTGTTTAGGATTCTTCAGTGCTGAGGTATGTGGCTCCTCTGATTGGGCTGCAGCTAAATGCAGCTCGCCTTTCACTCTTTCTTATTGCAAATAGGAGCTGCACCTCTCCGTGTCATGTTGACCCAGCTAGCACACTCCAACTGGGAATGTTTTGGAAAACTTTGGAAGGCTGCTTCGATTTGGGACTACTTTTACCTACCACATTTGAATTCAGTAAAAACAGTTGTTAATAAGTGTGTCCAACATAAAATTCAAGTCAGAATGTTATGTTTGGAAAACTCTGGGCTGCAGCTCCAACAAGCTCCTCTCACATTGCACAATTTGATGAAATCATAAACATAAATGGTGACCGGGGGCCTATATAACTCTATGGGAGATTCACAGTTTTGAAAGAAATAAACTTTGCCAAAATAAAAATAGAAAAAATAGGCCAATTATCTTAAATATTTTGTTGTATATTGTTTAGTTTAAACTTTAAGCACTGTAGAATGTTGTAATGTGACATGAACACGACGGGTTTTGTCCTATTTTTATCGTTCCAAATCAGATAAGTCGAATTGAGAAGTTTTAAATGTGCCTTTTAAGCGGGTGCTATGGAGTGTGAATGAGCTGTCTGTTTGTGAGGCTTGGGAGCTCCGCGTGCAGGTGGAGGTGAGGGGGTGGGGAGGCAGAGGCTTGGATTTCCAGAGCTCCCTGGGGTATTTGGCAGACACAGCCTAATTTGTAGTGAAATATCCAACTCAGTATGTTTTGCAGGTGCCTGAGAATGAAGGCAGGGCATGGTGCAGAATGAGAAAAAGGCAATTTGTGACATGAGAATGTGCAGAGGAGCAGAGCCAGAGGAGAAGACAGGAGCAGAGCCAGAGGAGCAGAGCCAGAGGAGCAGTGCCAGAGGAGCAGAGCTAGAGGAGCAGAGCCAGAGGAGCACAGCCAGAGGAGCACAGCCAGAGGAGCACAGCCAGAGGAGCACAGCCAGAGGAGCACAGCCAGAGGAGCACAGCCAGAGGAGCACAGCCAGAGGAGAAGATAGAGCTGTGCTAAAGGAACAAAGTCCAGAGAAGCAGAGCCAGAGGAGCAGAGCCACAGCAGAGCTAGAGGAGCAGAGCCAGGGGCCGTATTTGTGTTGCTAAGGCCCGCCCTGTTCCTTATGCTAAACCCCGCGTTGCTCCTCCCGCTATGTCCCTCCGTGGTGCTCGTGCCATGCCCCTCCCCACTGCTCATGCTATGCCCCTCCCCGCCACCACCGCCTTGCCCACCTCCTCCACTCCCACCATGCCCCTCCCCACCGTTCCGACTATGCCCTTCCCCGCTGCCCCTGCCACGCCCGTTCCTGCCACCCCTGCCATGCCCACCCCCATTGCCCCCGCCATGCCCTTCCCTGCTGCCCCCTCCATGCCCCTCCCTGCTCCTCCCACTAAGCCCCTCTGTATTCGTCTTGCTAAGGCCCGCCCTGTTCCTTATGCTAAACCCCATGTTTCTCCTCCTGCTAAGGCCCTCTCTGCTCCTCCTGCTAAGGCCCTCTCTGCTCCTCCTGCTAAGGCTCTCCTTTCTCCCTTTGCTATGCTTTCGGCTGCTATCGCAGGGGCCCTCAGATCATCCATGTCCCACATTCTATCATTTCTGACCTGGGACTCCACAGATGCCAACTAACTATGACACTGTATGATAATATCCATAGGTGTTTTGTTGTAAATAGTGTGGTTCTTGTGTTTTAGTGTGAAAAAAACAAAACAAAAACAATTTTAAGAAATCTGCAAAAATATGCCTGATGTTAAGTATAGTGCTGTGTGTATTCGTGATCATTCTGTGATTCCTGTTGTAAATAGCCTGTAAATAGTGTGGTTCTTGTGTTTTAGTGTGAAACAAAACAAAACAAAACAAAAAATGTTTTTTTAAGAAATCTGCAAAAATATGCCTGATGTTAAGTATAGTGCTGTGTGTATTTGTGATCATTCTGTGATTCCTGTTGTAAATAGCATGTAAATAGTGTGGTTCTTGTGTTTTAGTGTGAAGCAAGCAAACAAAAAAACATAAATAAAATGTTAGGGATCAGATATTGTGTTTTCTGCTCCCACTCTTCTTGTGTCTTGTGTTTGTTCCCACAGAGCTGGTGGTGACGAGGGCTCCTCCTGCAGAAGACCAGACCAACCAAACCCCCCTAAAAAAATAAATAAATAAATAATCTTTCAAATACAATTCTTGAAGCCAATTGAGTGTTTTTGTCCTTTCTGTTCAATGCTTTTTTCAGTGGAATAGTTCTTGTGAAATATATATAACAGTTACAAACTAATAACACATTAACTTCCAGTACCTGTTTTTCATGATTAAGAGGTCACTATTGTAGCATTTGTGTACACTGCACATAGAGCTTTTATGTGTGGAGTTTGCATGTTTCTGCCTGTGTCTCGGTGGGTTTCAATGAGCAGCACACTAAACTTTGAGGTGAGAGAATTTTCCTTGTGTTCAAATTGATAGGTGACCAATGAGCAAGTTTGTTTCAAGCATCACTAAAATAAACAAATCGGATTGCACTGTAGGAGTAGAGACCGATATCCTGTTTAAAAATACAAAGGTATTTACTTTGGATTTGCCAGGTGACTAGTTAATAGTAATTCCATAGTTTCCATAGTCCTCCCTGTGTTTGTGTGTGTGTGTGTTTGGGGGTGTGGGTGTGTGTGTGGGTGGGAGGTCTGCACAACATCTTCATGAGTTCAGGTGCATTCCATAGGTGTGCGCCCCCTGGTGGCATGTGTCATTTACCTTCACATTAGTAAATCAAGCTTGATTTACTAAGTTTGATGTAGTGCTGTACTGCTAGAAAATACCTTACAAAAATAAAATGAAATAAACTGGCACGGCATAGAAGGTAAACAGCGCCCGCTACTGGTATTAAAGTGGTTTAGCCACAGATCAAATTGAACCTTCCCAAATACCGAATCATAAACTACAATATCCCACTTTATGTACAACTAAGCAGTGTTTATAGACTATCTGGTTTATAGACTATGAATGTAAAAATGACATTGTTACCTCTGTCTCTGTTATTACGTTTTCACAAGGTATATTTTGTTAAAGTTATGAAGTAGCTACAATTGAGAAAAACTCACTTCGAATGTTATATTTGCCTATTGATATTCAATCTAAACAGAAATAAACAGCTGCGACGAAATAATAATAATTAAAAAAAAACGTATGTAATGCACGTAACGTACGCGCAAAGACACCGATGGAAGTATGGTCCGTGGTGTAGGCATGTCCCATTTCGACAAGATGGCGGCTACAGTGAGGAGTACACATTTTCGACCGGGTACTTCGATCGGTACTTAGGGGAGTACTTCGAATGGTACCTTCGAACGGTGCATTTGGCGAATTGAGACACAGCCCTAGAGTCATAGATCACATACATCAGCTCCCAGGAGTCCAATGGGAGCTCTCTTAACAGCATCACAACAAAGTGCCTATGCTGTCAGAATAGCTGCAGACCACGTTAGCGAACAGGCTTTTTTAATTTGACGAATCTTATGTGTATCACTGATTAAGAAAATAAAAGTAGCTCATTCCTCCTCTGTAGTCTGCAGCAGAGAACCATCCCGTCTGCACAAAGAGTGAAAGTGTGGGAACGTTTAGGATGTGTCCAAACCGGTTCTGGTTTGAGCCCTGTTTCGTTCCAGGATGTAGACTTGGTTTAGTCCTGGTTTGGAATTAACTCTGCAGCCTGCGCATCCATGAGTGTGGAGCTCTCCTTCGCTGTGGTTTTCCTACAGATTTTACTTTTTCACACTTTTTTTGTTTTCTTGCTGAGGGGGAGGTTCTGAGGACTGGGGATGCTCTGGGACAGTTTACAAAAATACACTGGATTGAATTAAAGGTTAGGGTATTTAGCCTGAACTCTTGCTGGTTTAAGTACTACAATCACAACTGAACCTGTGTGTCCAGAGTCTTAACCTGCAGAGAGAGACACATACAACTGTTTCTCATTCTCAGTATATGCAAAACTCAGAACCTCCAGAATTCAGTCACTGGACCAACTGGATTTCAGCATTGAAACTGGCAACCCAAAGGAGAGACTCTTGTGAGGCTCATTCTCCTTTCTGATTGAATAATCGTCTTGAGAACCTAAACATCAAATTATAACAGAACGTAGCTATCACATATGTTTCTGGTAAGTATAAATCAGCATTATAATTGTTATCAGTAAAAACTATATCTTATATATCATGTTTATCTTGTTTTTATATTTGAAAACAAAAAAATGTCATATTCTTCCTTCAATCAAATAAATAAATCATATCTAAGTATGTTACATTCACAATGGTCTCAAATCACTATTACTATGTTACTAACCATTACTGAATCGAATGTCACTGCTAATATACAACACTATAAAATTCAAACCAAGACAACGTATAAGTTCTAGTGTTATTTTTATGTTATATTTATTGCATAGTGGAAAATAGTTTGGTTCAGCATTACAGGCAGGTAGTGAAATACTTTGACGTAATCTGCTTAGAGGTATACATGGGAGTCGTGAACTAAAGCGATAAGGCATTAAAGTGACGTGTGTCTATAGAAAAGAAGCTTGAGCATCAATACATTACACGGTCGTTAGATTGTGCTTTGAAAATAATTACAGCTAAATCAGAGATGAAAAAAGACATTCAGGAATAAAATATTTAAAATGCATTTGAGAGTTTAAAATCTTTAGCACCATTGCAGCACAGAAGTCAAAGTCTGTCATACAAATGCATAAGGATAATAAAATAGCACTTTTGATTTAAGCTTCTTTATGTGTACATTCAGTCTAGGTTTATCAAGTTTTGTGGGTGGATTTTCGAGATGGTGAACTGAGGCGTTTCTTCAGGCCATTTTGTTCTTGATTGTGAACAGTTGAGACGCGCACTGCAGTACCCACAACAGCAGAGAGAGGGAGACAAAGGCCTGCCAAATGAAGACAAGATACAGTTACACAGGGCACAGCATTTACAGTTTAAAAAAGCAATAAAACAAAACTAAAAATTAATTGAAAACGTATCTAAATGTTTGATACAGTTCTGCTCGTCCCTAATTTGCAGATATAGGCAGAACTCATTTACATTGACTTGAGTAACCTTTTTGAGTCATATTTTTTATTGAAGTAACAGTACTCTTACTTGAGTAAAAGTGTTGGTTACTCTTCCCACTGTGAGTAAATCTACAAGTGACGAAAAGTTTATGTCGACAATATGTGTAGTATGTTAATGCTATTGGAAGTATAAATATTTCATTTTAACTATAGCAAAACATGAGCTCCCAACCAAACCAAGACAACTGTAAACTCCAATGTTGAAAACACACTTAACATTTTTATTATAAAGCTCTGACTTGTTTTATGAGTATAAGCCATTGTGTGAAGCTTTTGCTGTGCACTGAGTGAGATTGTCCTACTGTGTCTGGGAGACAGTCCGGTAACTCTTTTTCAGTATATGACACGATCATTTGATTTTTACAACTCATAAACTAGTGACAGTATCAATGACCAACACACACTGAGGGGAATCTGTATCTGCACAGCTGCTCTATTACTGTACATTTACATAACATATCAAAACACAATATAAAATGTGTATTTGTATATTTGGATATAAAATATAGTCAAAACGAGTGGTATGGGTCAAAATAAATATATATTTACAAACCACACACTGCAAACAGTGAACAAACACACACACACTTCAAAATGTGTGCTAATGATTACGCGTGATATATTTGACCCACAATTAAGTCAATAGCAGAATAAACCACACTTACCGATCAGGAACAGCATCCAGTCCATCAGCACATAAGGCCCTCTGCTCCTGAGTCCACCATGAGATCTTCACTCGGTTCCACGAACCGCTCCGGGTCCGAGATGCCTCTAGTTTAACTTGTACAAACATCCACAGTGTCCTCGGTCGCGTACTTCTTTTGTTTTGTCCGTTTCGTCATATTTAAAACGCAAAACTGCTGCAAAACAGTGCGTAACAGTGCGCCCGAGGGCGGGCCGTCGGAACGTTAAGGGGATAAACACTTAGCATCATTAGCATCATTAGCGAGTCTTCACTCCACATCGGCTAAAACTCTGGTAGCGGGACATGAGGAGCCTGTCAATGACGTGGATAAGCTGCGCAAATACGTGTGTGAATCACATAATTGGCTGGAGCAGCTCGTCCCCGGTCACACTCACTGAATCACATTTAAAAATAGCGCAGAATGAATCGTTGTGTGTTTATTTTATTTTCAATTCCGGTTCGATTTGTTTGTGCGCAGCACAGATTTTCTGTGCGAGGAGACCGTGTCAGCAGTGCGCCATTGCGCACGCGCGCAGTTTAGAGGGAACAGTGGTCACAGCTCTAATCCTCTTATCATTCACTCTATGGTACTATTATTCCTGATTTATGTTTATTTATTATCCTTATTATATTTATTCCATTCTAGGGCATGTATCTGCGCCACTTTCACTTGGGCCTACTGGAGCAAAGAGCAGTAGTCTAGATGAAAGTGGACTAGAAGCAGTTAGTAGTGACAGTAATCCTGTGATAACTAAATGAAATCTTAGTTTGGTTAAAAAAAACAAAAACCGCTAAATCGCTAGATCATATTTTACAGGCTGTTATAGATGACGCAAAGATGCGCGCGTGCTGTCAGTGCGCACATGCGTGTTGTTGTTGCCAAGCACGCGTTTCTAACACTCTCGTATCTATGCAAACATTGCAAACCGGCTGCGACCAGAAAACTGTTTTTACGAACTTTTTTCGACATTTTCTTCGGAAAGAGAGATAACTTTTGAACATTTTCACCTACACTTCTGAACATTTTCACCTAGACTTCTAGACTACAAGACTTCTGGGAGAAAAAAACGTGAGGTTTGTGACTTTCCACATTCACGTTCGGGGTAGTTATTTCACAGTGCTTTTCTAGTAGCATACTTTTACTTTTACTTTACCTATTATTGAAGTAACAGTACTCTTACTTGAGTGAAAGTTTTGGCTACTTTATCTTCTCACTGTGAGTAAGATTACAAGCTTTTGTTGACAGTACTACATTATTTGAACATTTGTGTTTCTTGCAGTACTCTTTAAGATATGATTTCGTTGTGCTATTTTTGTGGTCTGTCATTTGAAAATACCACTTTTTATGCATTATTCAATATTTTATCTTTTAAAAAAACAAACAAAACAAAACTATTAACCTTCTGGATTTAACCTTAGACTACCAGAAGACTATATGTTTTCACCTACTGCTTTTTGCATTGTTGCCTTTCAGCAGCTGAGAATACAGTGTTGTACAGGACACTTTAGAGCAGGGGTCCCCAACACTGTGCCCGCGGGCGCCATGTCGCCCCCAAGCCCCACATGAGTCGCCCACAGACCGGTTCTAAAAATAGCACAACTCACTAATGAGCTGCATCTAAAATTTTATTTTATTCTGTTGCTATTTTTTTAATCACCCTTGCGTTTATATAGATTTAAAAATGACAATATCTTAAACATATGTTCATTATACGTGAAGTTTAGATAAGTTAAGGTGAACTTTGACCTACTCACTTCAAAGGTCAGTATTGTGCACGTGACAAAACCAGTGCTCCGCTCGCGAGCGCTGTGAGGATGCGCTGAATGCAGTTTCTTTGCAGGTACTGGGTACCCCTGTGCATAAAAGCACTGTAACATGTCTTCACTCTGCAAATATAGTTGACCTAAAACATGACAAATTCACTATATTAGTTCAGGGTAATACATTAGAGTTAGATAAATAATCAAAATACTGTTGATCAAAATCACTGTTGATCTAGTACTGCAGACATGTTAGACACTGAGAGGCCAGAATAACTGGGTTAAGCCAACTACCAATGTATTATTTCAAAACATTCACATGCATTTGGGTTTATTAAAACATAACAAAACAGTATCTTCTAATTTAACATGTATGCAAAGAGCTCAACAATTGCTGTTTTGCCATGTGCGTTCAGCTTTTGGCATAAACTGAAATTTTAGAAACGAACATGAGAAGCGTTTTGGTCTCTACAGTTTTGTCATTTTGGTTCCTTCTGTTGGGTTTGCTGTATTCTTGTATGTTTGTAGCATCAGTGTCTGACACAAATGTTTCTCTCCACAGATCTGTGTGAGACAAAGCCCAGCTCTGCTCCGGACGTCCAGACCTCCTGCACACGTCCTCACATCAGGAGCTAAGTCCTCACACACTCTTGCACATACAGACATACACATTTACACAAATACACACACACGCCTCCGCCTTGCCTACCCCCGCCGTGTCCCTCCTTGCTACCCTCGCTATGCCCCTACCCGCCACTTCCGGTATGACCCTCCCCGCTACCCCCGCCATGCCCACCTCTGCTGCCCCCGCCATGCCCCTTCCCACCGCTACGGCTACGCCCCTCCGTGCTGCTCGTGCTATGCGCCTCTCTACTCGTGCTAAGCTGCGCCGTATACGTCTTGCTGAGGCCCGCGTTGCTCCACATGCTAAGATCCACCCTGCTCCTTTTGCGATGCCCCTCCCTGCTCATCTTGCTAAGCTGCTCCGTATTCGTCTTGCTAAGGCCCCCGTTGCTCCTCCTGCTAAGGTCCTCCCTGCTCATCGTGCTAAGGTCCTCTCTGCTCATCGTGATATGGTCCTCTCTGCTCATTGTGCTATGCCCCTCCCTGCTGCTCAGGTGATCCGTATTCATGTTGCTAAACCCCGTGTTGCTCCCCCTCCTGAGGTCTTCCCTGTTAGTCCTGCTATGCTCCTCCCCGCCGCTCCCGCCATGCCCACCTCTGCTGCCCCCGCCATGCCCCTTCCCACCGCTACGGCTACGCCCCTCCGTGCTGCTCGTGCTATGCGCCTCTCTACTCGTGCTAAGCTGCGCCGTATACGTCTTGCTGAGGCCCGCGTTGCTCCACATGCTAAGATCCACCCTGCTCCTTTTGCGATGCCCCTCCCTGCTCATCTTGCTAAGCTGCTCCGTATTCGTCTTGCTAAGGCCCCCGTTGCTCCTCCTGCTAAGGTCCTCCCTGCTCATCGTGCTAAGATATTCTCTGCTCATTGTGCTAAGGTCCTCTCTGCTCATCGTGATATGGTCCTCTCTGCTCATTGTGCTATGCCCCTCCCTGCTGCTCAGGTGATCCGTATTCATGTTGCTAAACCCCGTGTTGCTCCCCCTCCTGAGGTCTTCCCTGTTAGTCCTGCTATGCTCCTCCCCGCCGCTCCCGCCATGCCCACCTCTGCTGCCCCCGCCATGCCCCTTCCCACCGCTACGGCTACGCCCCTCCGTGCTGCTCGTGCTATGCGCCTCTCTACTCGTGCTAAGCTGCGCCGTATACGTCTTGCTGAGGCCCGCGTTGCTCCACATGCTAAGAGCCACCCTGCTCCTTCTGCGATGCCCCCCCCTGCTCATCTTGCTAAGCTGCTCCGTATTCGTCTTGCTAAGGCCCCCGTTGCTCTTCCTGCTAAGGTCCTCCTTGCTCATCATGCTAAGATCTTCTCTGCTCATTGTGCTAAGGTCCTCTCTGCTCATCGTGATATGGTCCTCTCTGCTCATTGTGCCACGCCCCTCCCCGCTGCTCCCGCCATGCCCACCCCGTCCGCTCCCGCCATGCCCACCCCCATTGCCCCTGCCATGCCCTTCCCTGCTGCCCCCTCCATTCCCCTCCCTGCTCCTCCCTCTAAGCCCCTCCGTATTCGTCTTTGTGAGGCCCGCCCTGTTCCTTATGCTAAACCCCGCGTTGCTCCTCCTGCTAAGGCCCTCTCTGCTCCTCCTGCTAAGGCTCTCCTTGCTCCCTTTGCTACGCTTGCGGCTGCTACTGCAGGGGCCCTCAGATCATCCATGTCCCGTTTTCTGTCATTTCTGACTCCACAGATGCCAACTAACAATGACATATGACTGACTAACTATGACACTGTATCATAATATACATAAGTGTTTTGTTGTAAATAGTGTGATTCTTGTGTTCCGTGTGAAACAAAACAAAAAAAAAATAAAAAAAAAAATTAAGAAATCTGCAAAAATATGCCTGATGTTAAATTAAGTATAGTGTTGTGTGTATTACTGATCATTCTGTGATTTATGTTGTAAATAGCATGTAAATAGTGTGTGTTTAGTTCTTGTGTTTTAGTGTGAAGCAATCAAACAAAAAAACATATAAATAAAATCTTAGGTATAAGATATTTTGTTTTCTGCTCCCCCTCTTCTTGTGTCGTGTGTTTGTTCCCACAGAGCTGGTGGTGACGAGGGCTCCTCCTGGAGCAGACCAGACCAACCCCTCTTCTCTGTTTTTGTGTTTTTGTGTTTGGGCAGCACGGTGGCAACTCTCATGCCTCACAGGAAGGCCTGTGTGGAGTTTGTCATGTTTCTCCCCGTGTCTGGATGGGTTTCCTCCGGGTACTCCGGTTTCCCCCATCAACTAAAACATGACACCCCCCCACCCCCCCCACCCCCCTTTCAAATCTTTCAAATAATATAATATTCTTAAAGCATACATGTTGTTTTTGTGATTCTTGTCAAATGCCAATTGAGTGTTTTTGTCCTTTGTGTTCAATGCACTTTGTTCAGTGGAATAGTTCTTGTGAAATATATATAACAGTTACAAACTAATAATACATTAACTTCCAGTACCTGGTTTTCATGATTAAGAGGTCACTATTGTAGCATTTGTGTACACTGCACATAGAGCTTTTATGTGTGGAGTTTGCATGTTTCTGCCTGTGTCTCGGTGGGTTTCAATGAGCAACACACTACATTTTGAGGTGAGAGAATTTTCCTTGTGTTCAAATTGATAGGTGACCAATGAGCAACTTTGTTTCAAGCATCACTAAAATAAACAAATCTGATTGCACAGTAGCCTACTGTTTGGCTCGAGACATAACAAGGGAGTGGTGCCAGGTAGAGACCGATATCCTGTTTAAAAATACAAAGGTATTTAGTGTGGATTTGCCAGGTGACTAGTTAATAGTAATTCCATAGTTTCCATAGTCCCCCCCTGTGTGTGTGTGTGTTTGTTTGGGTGTGTGGGTGTGTGTGTGTGGGTGGGAGGTCTGCACAACATCTTCATGAGTTCAGGTGCATTCCATAGGTGTGCGCCCCCTGGTGGCATGTGTCATTTACCTTCACATTAGTAAATCAAGCTTGATTTACTAAGTTTGATGTAGTGCTGTACTGCTAGAAAATACCTTACAAAAATAAAATGAAATAAACTGGCACGGCATAGAAGGTAAACAGCGCCCGCTACTGGTATTAAAGTGGTTTAGCCACAGATCAAATTGAACCTTCCCAAATACCGAATCATAAACTACAATATCCCACTTTATGTACAACTAAGCAGTGTTTATAGACTATCTGGTTTATAGACTATGAATGTAAAAATGACATTGTTACCTCTGTCTCTGTTATTACGTTTTCACAAGGTATATTTTGTTGAAGTTATGAAGTAGCTACAATTGAGAAAAACTCACCTCGAATGTTATATTTGCCTATTGATATTCAATTTAAACAGAAATAAACGGGTGCGACGAAATAATAAAAAATAAAAAATAATGTACGTAATGTACGCGCAAAGACACCGGTGGAAGTACGGTCCGTGGTGTAGGCATGTCCCATTTCGACAAGATGGCGGTTACACTGAGGAGTACACATTTTCGGCCGGGTACTTCGATCGGTGCATTTGGCGAATTGGGACATGGCCTATGATTCATCATACGGACTTCCACACTTCAAACTTTGTTGGCTGTAATCAGGGCAGTGCTGTGTGATGTCAGATAGAAAAAAGGAGTCAGAACAGTAGACCATGCTATTAGAACACCTTATATACAATTTAGTAAAAAAAAAAAAAAAAAAGCAAGTTGATTTAGTGTTTCGTTCACCTTTAATGCTATTCATGAAATGTGGACTGTGTTGGAATGCCCAAAAGACCACCAAAGACCACTGTTTCCTCAATGCTGTTTTCAACATGACTTTACAAAAGTTAACAATGTTTAACAATAAGGAACCTTTTTCTAACCTTAACCTTCACAGATTTGTGAAAACATGTTTAAAGTTGATGATTTCCCTACACAGAGTAGAGCAGAGACAACACGAGTCTAGTTCATTTGACAGTGATAATTAGTTTATTTCGAGCATTGATCTTGGATCATTTTTCATTCTTGTCCAAGAAAAAAATAAAATAAAATAATAATGCATGAACACATTTTAAATGCGTCCCATTTAAAACTCTAAAGTTTCTTTGCTCGAAAAGGGAGAGGGTGAAGTTATACTTATTTATCCTCACTCTCACGGGTAAAATACATTTCTAGTCTGCTTCCTGTACATATATTATTGTCATATTAATCTTTATTAACCTTAAACCAAGTCAACAAAAGTACAATCCTCCACAGCCCATAGAAAACACACCTGATATGATGAAATATTTATTCTATAAACTCGCAAATATACTGCAAACAGAATTATAAGGCATCTATTTTCTCTATTTCCATCTATTTCCTATAGAGGAGTTTATGGAAGCCTATTTCCGCCATGAAAAAAAGAATAAAAGCCCCACAGAAAGTCGAAATTACGAGTTTTAAACTCGTAATTAGTAGTTTTAAACTCGTAATTAGTCGTTTTAAACTCGTAATTAGGAGTTTAAAACTCGTAATTATTAGTTTAAAACTCGTAATTACGAGTTTAAAACTCGTAATTTCGACTTTTAAAACTACTAATTATGAGTTTAAAACTCGTAATTATGAGTTTTAAAACTACTAATTATGAGTTTAAAACTCGTAATTAGAACTTTTAAAGTCTTAATTGAGCTTGTAGCACACTGCAACTGAGTGTACAGAGCAGAGGAGACAGGAGGAGGACTGTTATGTTTATCACCTACATACTTTTAAAAAATGAATAAATTAAGCTCCAGTAAAGTTTCTGGCGTCTTGAACAAATCAGTGGGCCCTGAGTGCTGTTCTGACCACTCATGAGCTGTGCTCTGTGTCTGTGAGCGCTCGTTTTCCTGGTCTGAGCAGAGTGCTAGCTGGTCACAACCCCGCTGGTTTATTGAGGAAATTATTAAAATACCAAATTCATTTAATCAAAATTGATAAGGTTCACTTTTTGTGAATGTTACATTCCCAAAATTACGAGTTATAAACTCATAATTCATACTTTTAAAAGTCCTAATTACGAGTTTTAAACTCATAATTAGTAGTTTTAAAAGTCCTAATTACGAGTTTTAAACTCATAATTAGGAGTTTTAAAACTCCTAATTACGAGTTTAAAACTACTAATTACGAGTTTAAAACTCGTAATTTCGACTTTCTGTGGAGCTTTTTTTTTTTTTTTTCATGGCGGAAACGGGCTTCCATAGGAGTTGATCCAAATGAGACTAATAAATATCTACAACTGTGCGTGCATCATGTGTCCAGGAGAGGGCGACAGAGGCTGAGACTAGTTGTCACTATGTGAGGTGTGTATGTATAAAGAAGTGGACTGAGGGACTGCGATGTCTGCAGATATAAGGGCGAATTTGGAGCCGAGTTCCATATTTGGAATTCCTACCACGAGTATCATAGAGTCCATCTGGAGTTAGGCTGTTGACAATAACGCCTCTAAGGGGGCATTGCTAAGTGCCCACCCCGCTGCCAAACCAGTGTCTCAATCAAACCTTTACCCTAGGATCATGTAAAGTGGATTAAAACCAACACTTTACAAACAAAATGACAACTCTCATGACAAAAGTTACAGAGAGAGGAGATGAATTTGATGGTGATGAATTTTCAATAGAAAGTGAATTGGAGCCAGAGTCCAAGTGCACCCATCCTCACTTCCTATTTGAAATGTGGCAGCTAGAGGGTCATCCATGTTCATTTATATATACAGTTTATGCAGTAGATTAATCAAAATAGCTCTGGACACTAAAAGTTAGCTTAATGTTAGACAGTTAGCTCCAAAGATACAAAGTTTAGGAAAAGAGTAAAGTCATAATAAAAAGTATTTTGTTTAAAGTGGATATGACAGGTTCAGGGTTATGGTTTCTTATGACTTGGAGTATTTATTATAGTTATTTTGCAGTTTGTGGGAAAAAAGTAAAAAATCTAAGTACAAAAACACAAGTCATCAACATGGAAAACTCCATCCAAAATACAGAGAGACAATTTACACAGAAGGAAGGCATTTTTCTGACAATTTAAACATTCAAGCTTTGCTGTAAACAAACATGCCTAAAAAAGTATTTAACTGTCATTTAAATATATATATATTACTAACTGTACCCGGGTTATAGGTGCTTTTACTTTTTTAGAGACCCTGAGTGCTGGATTTTGAGTGAAAAACATCTCTCTCTTTGATGTTGCACCATGACTGAGAAACAACATTGTTCTCAATTGATAAAATCCCCAATTTGATTAAACTGTCAGCCTCTAGTAGTTGCTTCTATATGGTTCTCATTCAATAAAATGCTTTTTATAACATACAGACCGATCACTGAACCTGGAGAAAAAGTCATGTAGATGCCCTTTTTAAGTTACACTCATAGACTGTATCATAGAAGTGAACTGAGTGTGACGTCACCCATAGATCAAACCTGTTTTTAACACTAGGGACGGAAAAGGGCACCTCAGGGCTGGCCCAGCCTATAAACAGACTAACCAGCTGCTTAGGGCCCCAAGGCCACCAGAGGGCCCCCAAGAGCCCATACAGTTATATTGAAGTTTTTTATCTGAAAACTAAATGTCCCTCAGGTGTTTATACTAATCTACATATACCTCTTAAATTATTAGATGTGTTTTATTTCCAGTAACTAAGTATGTGATGCCTACATTTTTGAATTGGGCAGTGGTGTTCAGTTCAATTTATCTAAAGTACAAAACAATGTGTGAAGAGCCCAGAGGAAGATCGTTTTGGGAAAGAAAGACTTTTCAGAGAAGAAATACGGGACACATGAGACACACCTCAAAGGGACAGAGGACAGACAGGACACACCTCAGAGGGACAGAGGACAGACAGGACACACTTCAGAGGGACAGAGGACAGACAGGACACACCTCAGTGGGACAGAGGACAGACAGGACACACTTCAGAGGGACAGAGGACAGACAGGACACACCTCAGAGGGACAGAGGACAGCCGGTGAGTTTGTTTATTACACTGTATGTTTTTGGTTGTGTCTGATCCTGTTGTCTCTAAACATCAGATGATGTGAGTGAAGTTAAGTACCAAAGTTAAGTTCTTATTATTGCCTTGTATTTCAGTTTATTATGAAATATAGGACTATTTCCATTACAAAAGGTTTAGGTTGTGTGCAGTCTACTTGTAATGTATTGCTCTGCCTAAGAATTATGGCATATCCATCTTGCATTGATTCAATTACAGTTTTTATAGGTCAAAAATCTTAATGTTCCCGGGTTCCCCTCCACAGACCTGACCTGTAACTTAGCTTGATGATGCACCGGCTCATTTTAATGGAGATATGTTAAATATCGTACTGGAAGTGTTGGGTGTAACTAAGTGACTAATGCTTAGTTGTTGCAATCAAAATTACTTTTAAAAGTAACTTAGTAGTGCAAAGCATTACTGTGAAAATATTTATAATTAAATTATTACTTGCTACTAATAAAATACTCATTTAGTCACTTTCACCACCAAAAATGTTTGACAAGAGCCTGACCTTCCTTTGCAGCAGACGTTTGTACACAGCTTAAACAAGGAGCATGTTCAATGTGCTAAAAGTTATGCCATGTGAGCCAGTTTAAGTAACTCATCTGTTGTTTACCTGTATTTAAATGTATTTAGTAAAACAGAAGCATACATTTGATTCATTTATACAATATTACAAATGAACTAATGTAACCAAGATACTTTCTTGAGGCAGTAACAAAGTAGTGCAATATATTACATCTTTAATAACTAAGTAATGGTAATGGGTAACTAATTACATAATTTTCATAGGAACTTCCCCAACACTGCACACTGGCAAACATTCAGACCCACCACTTAAGTTGCATAGCGTACCTTTGATAAAAGCAGTGATTTCTTAAAAGCAAAATGACAAAGTTGTTCATTACAAACAATAAACATTTATTTAACACATTTTACAAAATGATTTAAAAGACTACAGTGAACAGTGAAACCTCATACAAAATACAGCTTACAAAACAGTCCATGACCACTTTTATTTACAGGCAGAGAGTTATTTTAAAGCTCTTGAAGTTTGCTGCAAAAACAAAAATAGTTATTGTAGTTATCTATGTTATCTAGTTAGAATGTTTAAGTGAAACGTGTGCTGTACCTGTCTTCCACAGTTTTGCTGGATGGGTAGTACACTTTAAATGTGAAGCCACTTCTTGGAAATGAACCCTGTAAAACAAAAGAATAAATCCAAAGAGGTTCACAGAAAAACATAACTCAGGGGTGAACAAATTTGGCCCTCAAAGTATTTTTTTAGTGGCCCTGAAGCCAATGGTAAAATGGCCCAATTAGTCTTAGGCATAAGTTTTAACAGCAAATTTAAGTAATTTTCTGGCCTTATTAAATATAAGGTGGCTGTGTCAAAACTACGTAAAATGTGTCAGTTGCCTGCCGTGTTGCCAGCTGCTTTAAATGTGATGTGACCCTCTGTGAGAAAAGTTTGGACACTCCTGTTCTACTGTGATGTAGTGCCTCATCTCCTCCTGTTGCCACAAACCACATGCCTCTGCAGACTGAGGGCAAGGGTAGAACTGTACTGTAGAGCAAGACAGAGCTGAGTTGCGTTCCTTGTAAAATAACATTGTATAAGACTCTTCTTGAGCTCCTCAGGGCTTGCAGCCCTGCGTGACACAGCTGTGAGGAGGTGAAATGCATTTAATGTGTGAGGGTCTGCACCCTCAGTCGCAGATGATTCAGTGGTGTGGAGCAGCGAAGTGGAAGTGTTTTATCGGGACACTGACCACCCCGGCTCTTAGCTCAGTGCCATACTTTTCTCGTCTGTGGGCTCACTGGCGTCTGAACCTCTACAGAACAGTTTGTCTGTGTGGTGTCTTCTTTTTAATGTGACCCATGTCTGTCTGAAGTAAAGATTTGATGATGATGATGATGATGATGTAAGCAGAGTCTTACCGGGTTGACACAGAGACAGTCTGTGTTGGTGATGCTGAAGGGGTCGTACTTGTCTGCAAACACGATGACGTCAGGGAGAGGGTACACGCGCAGAGAGTAGTCATACGCCCAGAACACAGGGCTCACGTAGAGAGGCAGAGGAGCCAGGTGGGCCTGTGACAGGATGCTTTTCACATACTGAGAGGGAGAGGAGCACATGTCAACACTATCGTACATGCAGGTATGTGCAGGTATTTATTACATTGTGGGGACTAAGACCTGTACACACTCACATCATGAGGACCTACTTCCTCACAGGGACACAAATCAGGTCCTCATTATTAGATATAACCAACAGTTCAGATTTGGTTAAGCTTTAGGTTAAGGTTAGGCAAATGATGACTACGGCTAATGTTAGGATCAGTCTCAAGGAAATTAAAGAGGGGCTATTACACTTCAATGGAGCATTTACTCCTAACACAAAACACTTTTAGATCACCATGTTAACTCTCACCATGTCACTCACAATACCTCATTTTTAATGCAAGTTAGTGTAATGTTCCAAAGCAAAAAGCATGCAAACCAAACATATATGAGTGAGTATGAGGGACTTGCATGGTTGGGAATGTCCAGGTTGTTGTTGGGCAGCCGCACACAGTTCCGGCACATCTTGTTGACCATGTCCTCCCTCAGGATGACTATCTCCTGGCTGCAATACTGAATCCTACACAGAATACAGGGCCACAGAGACCAGTGTAGGTTACATTTATTGTTGCCAGTTTTCATAACATATCTTATGCATTCCAAGCAATCCAATTATTCACCGCCACAAATTTATAAGTGTTTGTCACAACTCTGAGCCCTGAGCAGAGTTTTGCTACAACACTATGCACTTCTGATTCTGGTATAATAATAATAATGGTAAAATGCTTTCTAATTACATTTTACCGTTATTATTATGCTTTCTAATTACCCCTCCCTGAACCGCCACCTTAACGTGGTGAAGGGGTATGAGCACCCAAATGATCCTGGGAGCTATATTGTCAGGGGTAGGGTCCATGCCCCTTGTATAGTCACCCATGGCAAACAGGTCCAGGGGGATGGGTCAGACTCAGAGCAGTTCAGAAGCCCTTTATGACGAGTGCACGACCAAGGTTCGCTCGGACCTGAGTCACTGAGCCACCAGGCACTCGCTGAGAGCGAGTGCCTGGTGGCTGGGCCTTTCCCCATGGGGCCCGGCAGGGCTCAGCTTGAAGGAGCGACGTGGGGCTGTCCTCACTTGGACCCACCATCTGCGAAAGGATACGTAAGGGGCCGGTGCAGAGAGATCTGGGCGGCAGTCGAAGGCGGGGGCCTCGACGACTGGATCTCCAGACATGGAGACTAGCTCTGGGAACATGGAATGTCACCTCGCTGGGGGGGAAGGAGCCTGAGCTTGTGCAGGAGGTTGAGCGCTAGATATAGTCGGCCTCACCTCAAGGCACAGCTTGGGCTCTGGAACCCAACTCCTTGAAAGGGGCTGGACTCTCCATTTCTCTGGCGTTGCCCGCGGGGAGCGGCTCACTGCCCCACAGCTCAGTAGCCATGTGTTGTAGTTCTTGGAGTTCACCCCGGTGAACGAGAGGGTCGTGTCCCTGCACCTTTGGGTCGGGGACAGGTCTCTCACTGTTGTGTCGGCCTACCGGCCGAACAGCAGTGCAGTGTACCCTTCTTGGAGTCCCTGGGGGGGTGCTAGACAGTGCACTGACGGGGACTCCGTTGTTCTCCTGGGTGACTTCAACGCCCATGTGAGTAACGACAGTGACACCTGGAGGGGCATAATTGGGAAGAATGGCCACACTGATCTGAACCCGAGCGGTGTCCCTAACGAACACCATCTTCAAACACAAGGGTGTCCATCAGTACACGTGGCACCAGGACACCCTAGGTCGGAGGTCTATGATCAACTTTGTTGTTGTGTCATCTGATCTCGGGCCTCGTGTCTTGGACACTCAGGTAAAGAGAGGGGCTGAGCTGTCAACCGATCACCACCTGGTCGTGAGTTGGATCCGCTGGCGGAGGAGGAAGCCAGATAGACCTGGCAGGCCCAAGTGCATCGTGAGGGTCTGCTGGGAATGTCTGGTGGAGCCCTGTGACAGGGGGGTCTTCAACTCACACCTCCGTTAGAGCTCCTCCCGGAGGTGTGAGTTGTGGTCTTAAGGTCTGTGGTGCTTGTTGCGGCGGCAACCCCTGTGGGTCTGTCTTTGCTGACACATCTCTACAACATCGTATGGCAGTCGGGGACAGTACCGCTGGACTGGCAAACCGGGGTGGTGGTCCCCCCTGTATAAGAAGGGGGACCGGAGGTTGTGTTCCAATTATAGAGGAATCGCACTCCTCAGCCTTCCCGGTAAGGACTACTCCAGGGTACTGGAGAGGAGAATCCGACCGATAGTCGAACCTTGGATTAAGGAGGAGCAGTGTGGTTTTTGTCCCGGTCGTGGAACACTGGAGCTCTATACTCTACAGCTCTATACTCTCCATCGGGTCCTTGAGGGTTCATGGGAGTTTGCCCAAGCAGTGCAGCAGGCACCGGGGTAGTTTGCAGCCGAGTGTGAAGTGGCTGGGATGAGAATCAGCTCCTCCAATCCGAGGCCATGGTTCTCGACCGGAAAAAGTTGGCTTGCCCTCTTGAGGTGGGTGGTGAGTCTCTGCCTCAAGTGGAGGAGTTCAAATATCTTGAAGTCTTGTTCACGAGTAAGGGGGGAATGGAGCGTGAGATCGACAGGTGGATCGGTGCAGCGTCTGCAGTGTTGTGGCCACTGTATAGGTCCGTTGTGGTAAAGAAGGAGTTAAGCCCGAAAGCAAAGCTCTCGATTTACCCGTCAATCTGTGTTCCTACCCTCACCTATGGTCATGAGCTCTGGGTAATGACCGAAAGGACGAGATCGCGGATGAAAGCGGCCGAAATTGGGTTTCCTCCGTAGGGTGGCTGGGATAAGGTGAAGAGCTCGGTCACATGGAAGGAGCTCGGAGTAGAGCCGCTGCTCCTACATGTCGAGAGGAGCCAGTTGAGGTGGCTCGGGCATCTGCTCAGGATGCCTCCCGGATGCCTCCCTAGGGAGTGACTTGACAAAGCTAATGCTAACATGCGCTCTGACCTGCAGGGGTTGGTTGTGAAGACAGAGAAGGGCACCCTTTGTCGAAACTCTTCAGTGATGTGATCAGCCAAAGGAGGCCTACAGGAAACAAGAGGCACTCACATAATACACTGTTACACACATACACATATTTTTATCTACATGCTAACACCAAACCTGGCAACACATAGTTCTATAAAAAGGTAACTGCTATATTCATATATTCATTTATACAGTCCCTATTAAATCACACTTTGAGAGAACAGTGTTTTAAGTGTAGTGAAATATAACATAACTTTCATTACCTCGGCAAGATACTGGCAGGACCAGGGTCTTCAGGGCCAGGGACAAACACAAAGCGACTCCTAAAGATTACACAGACAATTCAAGTCAATACCACACCATACTATACAGTGACATGTATGTGAGCACGTACCCACTGTGAATGCTGGGGTAGGAACATATGGCATCAGCGAGAGCCTTTAGGGATTCTGGGAACAAAGTATAGATGATAGCATTGACGATTAATTAAATAAACATAATTACATATATGTATACAAACAGAACTGAGTGATACCTTTGAGTGATTTGATTTGTGTCTTTCCATAAGGAGCTGAAGAGAAGTTTCCACAAAAAATGAAACAAGTGGGAGGCATCGTGGCATATCCTGAAAAGGTTAAATATGTTAAAATGTAAATGTGAATAAAAAATATCTAAAAGGTTGTATTTAAAGCAAACTGATTCAAAGCCAGTGATTTCAAAGATGAGTGTGCATAATAGGCCAAAATAAAACTAGATTTTACCATTTTAAATGTCAGGCGAATCACTAGATTAAAATGTTCAGTGACAAACAACTACATTTTATTTTGTAATTCAGAATGTTCTTCTAATTAGACTCCATCCTTATCTGGTCTAAGGATTTCATTTGTAACAATTATATTTAAAAATAAAGGGGCCTCATTGCTGCTTGTATGAGAGTACACCCATGGAATACCACATATTTGGCTTATAATGAGAAGGAGCCATATATTATAACATGTCAACATTGCCTGGAGACGTTGAACCAGATTTTTAAAACAGAACTGGTTTGTTTTAAATGGATTGCAGTGGTCCAAAGTTATTCCTCAGTTACAGTCCAAGCATCCAAATTATTCACTGCAATGAGTTTATAAGCGCTTTTCACAACTTTCAGAGACCAGAGCAGAGGTTACCGTCATGGTAATGCAAACAACAACTAGCATGCTAAGCACAC